>NW_015113722.1:14141-30229 GCF_001443285.1 Poecilia latipinna | reverse complement strand
ATGTCTTTTTTAATGTTTTTATATGAAATATCTTTTTTTATATATATATATATATATATATATATATATATATATATATATAATCTTGCTCCATGTGCACAAAACTGAAAACTGAAAACTTATATATATATATATATATATATATATAAGTTTTCAGTTTTGTGCACATGGAGCAAGATTTTTGTGAAACTTAAAGTTCTTCTGTATTAAGACAACAAAAACATAAATTCTGTAAGAACATGCTGAAAGCAAGATATAATGGCTCGATATTCTGGTTGTCTTCAGATAAATGTTTAGTTCTGTGTCTTATGATTAATGAAATTGTGACTAAGATAAAAAATGTTGGCCATGTTGCATTCAATATTAGAACTATTTTTATCTATACTCAGAATAAAATGTGCAGCAAAGACAGTTTTTTTTTTTTTTTTTTGCTTCTGAAGCAGTTTTTGAGAGCCAAGGTTGTTAAATTGTGTGAAGTGACCTCTCTCTAAATAAGTATAGCTATAGGAAGATTTAATGACGAAGAATATTTTTTTTATTGCCAGTCCTTTTAAAAAAAATAAAAATAAAATAAAATAAAAACCTCCAGCCTGGCTAAATTAATTAAAGGATAGGGTTTCTTTTCATCATGCAACAAGACAAATTGTTTCAAAGAATAAGAGAGGATTTGAAAAATAAAAAAAAAAATGAAGAAATGGACACTGCCCAAAGGCAAGGAAAGGCAAGCTGCGGCTCAACAGGCAGAGGATGCAAAAATGTTGAGATCAATTATTATCGCTCAAATTACAAAATAAAAGGGAACCGACTTTTTACTTTCTCAGTATTAAACTCATCCATCCTTTGCAAAGAGACCAAAGGAAGGAGGAATAAGGAGCAGACCTGCAGTATGTGCATCTGTGGAGCGGTCATATTTCACCTGTAGCCAACAGAGACCCTGACTTGCATAATGTAATGGGAACATAAAGCCTCATTTATGACCAGCTGAGCCAATAAATCCTGATCAGTTCTGACCTCTCAGCGCTTCCTCACTCCTGTTGTTATCTTTGCTGGAGCAAGCAACAAATGACTGAAATCTCCACATCCCTGGAGCAGATTGACTCTGTCTTTGGTTTTGTGAGGTTTAGCAGCTGTTGCCAAGGCAGATTTGGCATAAATTTGCAACTGTCTGTATTTACTTATCAAGTGCGGAGCTAAATCTGTGCCTGAAAGGTGTGGACACAGTGCTCCTTGCACTTTCAGTGTTGCATGCTTATTTATAGGAGTTTCCCTTTGAGAGTGTAAAATATGGGAAGGAGAATATTTAAATGAATCACGCCAACTTGTTTACTAGGCTTTGCGCCTTGCACATTGCCAACTGTGCCATTATTTACTGCCAAAAACCATGTTTTAGCTATTGTGTCTAATGTGATGCTTTGGGGGAGATGCGCAGATGTTCCCAACAATAAAAAGAGAAGAGAATTAGCAAAGTAAAAATGTTTCTTTTCAAATAAATTTAGTTGGAATTCCAGAAAAAGTTACTCAGCCAAATCTGAGTCGAGCTGTGGATTTTTAATCCTTCTCTCTAAGCCAATACTTGTATCTCCTCTCACTGCAATTAGAGCAACAAGATCTTTTGTGTTCTGTCTCGGCTGAACATCTAAGAAACCACTATATTTATGGCTCACTTGAGTAGGTTTGAACGGATAACATTGAACAGATAATGTCTGCGAACAACAATTTCCAAATTTTGCTAATTAGATTTGGGTAAAAAATTTTTACTAAATCATTTTAACATGTGAAAATACTTTGGACTACATTGTGCCGTTGCAGCTTTTGCTCAATATTTAATGCTGCCAGACCCAGTCAGGAAATAGTTATTATGACTAGAGTGACAGCATGGTGATATTTCTGGAATATAGAGAAGTCACCATTTGTCTAGATATTTAAAAATAAATCAAAGCTGTTCAGTCCAATATATTCTTGGTTGACAAATGTTGTATGACTCACATCACACATCTCTTATGTCTCATAAAGTTTGCCTCTGATTACTGCTTTGGGAAGTTTCCTCACCATGACACCCAACTTGTGAGGGAGGAGAAACTGCAAATAATGTCCATCAATAAGGTTCCTTGAGATCTAGTTGTAAAGGCAGTGTTGAGGTCAGCACTTAGGTCTCCCAGACTCTGGTTTGAATATCAATGGATAGATATTCTCCTTGTGGAAGTGTGGGATTTATTTTGGTACTCCAATCCAAAAATATTGATCTTAGGTTATGAACCGACTTTAAGAGTAGGTATATGTCCTGCATATATTAAATAGTAAATTTACAGTAGCACCTTGTTTAAAACCCCTTAAGCCCGACGATCCCTCGTGGTGGATCTGTTTTTGCTTGTTTTTTTTTTTTTTCTTTTTCCGTCCGCTAAAGAGGGCTTTCATCATTCGAAAACTATCCCGCATACAAGTTTTGCCCAACATGTTATGGTTTTACAGCTATTCCAAAACAGCTGACGAGATTGAAAGGTCCTCGGAAATTTCGTAGTTTTCAAAGAACTCTCTTCGAAAACAACCCTTTTAGATGAGCAGAGCTCCATTGACAGGCATCACATGACAGGAAAGGGAGTGACCTTTGAAGATATCATATGATCGGCTATGTAAATTTACTACCTGGTCAGAATTTTTCCTGCGTAATAGGACCTCCTCTCATGCGCTCTACACGTGGTCTCCACACGCAGACTTGTTTCATGAATACGGACTGCAAATGTAGCGAGTTTTACCTTTCACGTACCTTCGTGTCAGGGGTGGGGGGATTTAGAGCGAACGTATGTTGTACACGTTTCCACCTGAGAAATGTAAAGCGTGTGCTCCATAGGTGTGCTCCTTCAACTTCCTTCACCGAAGGAAGTGACGTGAGGAAGTTCACGTCACTTCCTCCGGGGGTGAGGAGGTGCGCCGATTTTTGTGTTCGCATCCACCTGAATAATATGTAGTTGCGACGGTGATGTGCAAGTTTTTTTCCCGCAACTTCACACGGAAAATTCGATGTTTTGGTTTTATTAATTAATTTATTTATTTATTTAAAACACTCGTAATTTTTTTTTTTATTTAAAACAATTATTTTATTACTATTATTATTCTTTGTTAGCTATACTTCAAAAAGTTATTTTGAAGTATAGCTACTCCAAGTTTTCCAGTTGGAGTAAAAGTAATAGTATTCAGTTCATTATATATATATATATATATATATATATATATATATATATATATATATATATATATATATATATATATATATATATATATATATATTATGCTGTGCACAGTGGTACATTTTGCATATAAATGGGGTAAATGTCATGACCAATGGTTATATTATATGTACTAAGTGTCATTCAATGGTAATCAGTGATTTAAGTTAAAGAAATTCCCAGTATTGATGTGAAAAACACATTTGGCACAGTTTGGAGACATTTTTGGATAAATGTCTCCAAATGACCTCTCCGCCTGGGACATTTCTCAGTAAAACATTTATAAAAGCTATATTTTTCAACTGATTGAGTCCAAATTTGGTGAACTTTTACCCAACATGTAGATTTAAAAGTCTAAACTGCTTTTTTGTGTGAAAAATAATATTTTAGTGATGTTTTGCAATATTTATTTATAACAACATTTTGGTGAGGTTATAAAAATCCTAAATTCATTGTATTTAATTCAGGCAGGGTAACAGCTACAATAGTACTGACACCAGGAAACCATTCTTTGATGTCTTACCTTTACAGAGGTACCAAAAGTTTCCACTTTAATCTGATAACTTTGGCATTTTCTTTGCCTGCGGCCATTTACCTTTCCACCCTTATGGCTTAAAGGGTTAACAATTATACCTGGGATAATAGCTGTTAACCTATTTTAACATTGATACCCATGGGTTAAAAAAAAAAAAAAAAGAAGAGCAAATGTAGAGTTCATCAAATTAAATCTGATGACTATTAGCATAAGCCGGTAAAACGTAGGCACTTCATTAGCAAAGTGTTTCTTTGTTAGCGACCACACAGCTCCTGGAACACAGCTGATCATTAGTTTTAAATGAGCTGCTTGTGTCTTGTGTTCACACTCACATCCGGACACTCCCACCGGTACCATTTCTGAACTGCAACCAGATGCTAAACTGCCCCTGATAGTACGCAACCCCCCCCCCCTCCATCCCCCAAGTATTCCCATCTCAAATCCATCCGTGCGTTCGGCAACACCGGTACAAAAAGGAGACGCTAGATATCCTCCATCTGGAATACTGGTAATGGCATTTTCCGAGGATATGTAATTGCTTGTATCTGTGTGCCTTCACACAAACCATTTCCTCAAGCACAATGGCTCTGTCATAATTGTTTTCAATTAAAACGTAGCGCGCTGCAGCTGCTGTTCAGGGGTAAAGGCTAGCAGAAGGTGGAAACTTTGGCAGCCGCGGTTATGATTGGAAGGAGAGCCACAGTTGAAGGAGTGATGAAGCAGTAGCTTTGTGGGATCCATCTTTTAACAACAGCTTGGGGTGTTATATAAGGAGCAATGCAACTGGGGCTGGTGGAGAAAGAACAACCGATGACTCCTGATGATAAATATAACAGGGAAGCAATAAGTGGCAGATTCTTGCCATGGAGTTTATGCCTAATTATATTTTTTTTGCCTCTTGTTTTTTTTATTTTTTTTTATTTCATCATCTCATCTTTCGTCAGTAAAGCTATTACGTGCGGTAACGTGTGAGGAATTTTGTCAGTGTCAGTTGTGCCCTTTATGTCATTTTCCTGATCTGTAACCTAGCTTCTGTGTGCTGGCCCAGATTCTAGCCCACTTATGGCACTTTTCTGCTGAACTCAATGAAACTTCAAGTCAACTGTACCACAATTTGGCTCTGTTGTGTCTGCATAGCTATGAGGAAATGCCCCAACTAACAGGTGAGGAGACTTGCGTATAAAATTAGGCCAGGCTGTGTATGTCAGGACGGGGCTGCTTGGCCTCCAGAGGGCTGTTTGAAAGAAGAGGAGGAAGAAGAAGAAGAAAACAGCCGTTCTTGCTTCATTCTCTTCCCTGTCTGCTTCAAAAGGACACTGCAGCTGTATAATGACAGAGATAAATAAGAAGTGGGAGAGAAGGGCACAACTGAGACACAGGGAGGTGAGAGATGCCCAAAGACGAAAGGAGGAGATGGAACCAAGAGTCGTAAAAAGGGAGATTTTTTTTTTAGCAAGGTATACAAGAGGAAAAAATAATTCACAGATGTGGGCAAAGACACAAGGAGTGGTAATGAATGCCATTTTAATGAAGTACTCTCTCTCCCTCCTTTCTCCTCTGCCTCTGATCTGTCTTTTCTTTCTGTCCCCTCTTTTTCTTTTGTGTCTTCCCTCCCTTTTCTATAACGCAGGAAGACCCTGGGGATGGGATAGCTCATTAGTAATTTACACCCTCTCCCCACAGATGTATTTTCAATGTCTTGAATGCTGCTTAATTAAGCATCCTACAACAAAGTGCATAAAACAATTTTCTTATATGTGAATGAGAAGAGGCCTCAAAGATCCTTGCTTTGGAAGAGTCTTTTGCCCCCCACCCCCAATATTCCACTTTTTCAGACTTCTGAGCCGAGGTCAAACCTCACTGAGTCAAAGAGAGCAGACAATGGCTGTGCTCTCTTGTTTGTAGATGAGATATGGAGCTATCGCCAAAAGTGAAATTAATACAAAACAAATACGTGAGATAAGAATACCTTTGAGCACACAGCCCAGAAATGACTGTTTTATCGAAACTTTTGCAGACTGTGTGGATCACAGTCTTTGGTCCACTTTGCACAATGTGGAACAAAGTGGAAATTATGATTTTAGTTCTCCTTATTTCTAAAATTCCTTTGTCTTAACTTTTGTTTTTCACAATTATTTATTATTACTTATTTTCAAATAGTAATTTTTAACCAATATCCTTTTGCCTCTTCTGCATTTAGGTCTTATTCAAACTGTTCTGAGGCAGAAATATCCTTGATTCGTCAGTGGGTTTTTTTTTTTTTATAAACAACACATTGTGACCTGTCTTTTCTATAATTATTTTCTCTTCTAAATAAAACATTTGTTTGCATGGAAATGCTGGAGGAAGAAAAGCGTTTTTCCACAACACCACCCGGCACAGCTCACTTTAAATTGCCATAAATTGTTGTATTTGTTATGGCTCACACCAATGAGCATGTAATGATTTGTGCAGAACCTTTCCACCGTGGGCCAGTGACTTTATGAAGATTTCATGAGTTTAATTTCTCTTCCTGCTGTGTTGCCGCTTGCATTGGCTTGCATGCTAGTTTGAGTGTTTTTAGTTCTATAGTTTCATAATTTGTCAACAGTTTCTTGCAAAGTATAATTTGAAGTGAAGGGCGGGAAAATGCAAAGCTGGTTAACATTCACTCCTTGAATAGCTACTCACATCACTGTTTGTGTTCAGCACAATAATCTCTGTAAAGCATGTTTACATAAGCATGTACTTCCTGGTTAGGTTTCTGTTACTGAACGAAGCTGAAATCGTTGCTCAAGTATTGAACAGTGGCTGTCACAGTGCAGCGCCATAGCAGAACTTCTGCACAGTGGCTGAAGGTGACACCAATCATTCAAATTCTGAATCAGAACAAGATGAAGTGAAAAAAAAATTGAAAATCGCGACTACATTACAAAACATTTCAAGTTTCCAGTCAAAGTTAGCTGAAGATGAAGAATGCTTTGGACTTGTGCCAAAAGAGCAGTAACACAACATATCAGAAGCTATCAACACTACAACGTCGGAAGAAGACAAAAACAGTTACGTGGAGAAAATCCACTACTTTCCCTGCAAACGCGACAAGTGGAGAAAGGATAGGTTTCCACCTGGGACACAGTCATGCAGCTGCAAGAGCTGCAGAGTTCACATACAACATATGGAACACTTTGTCGTGTAAGTATGTATGCAAGTATTATGTATGTATTATTAAGTAAGAGGAAAATCTTTGAACTGATTCTGATTTCTGGTCGTGCAGCTCCAGTAATTTGTCCTTCAACATATGAAAGTATACGATAAAACAGCCAGCTAAAGATTTTGCTGAACAGCTGTAATCTTCAAGCACCTTGTATTTTCATCTCAGCAAGTTATCTACTGTCACCGAGGCCCATCTTTATGCCCATCAAAAAGCAGAATAAGAACAAAATTGATATGGTAGTCCGTCAAGCAGAAACTTAACCTAGAAATCCTAGAGCAAGAGAGCTTGGTTCAAATGAGTGTCCACCCAGTCTTGTACCTTTCATACTTTTACCCAATGTCTTTGAAACAAAACACAGCCCCTTGCTGCTGAACATTTTATAAGGGCATTTGTAATAATCCGTTTCACAGATATTTTGTATTCACTACTGCAACCGATATGAGGTGATATAGTATTATATTTCTGCAGCTAATAATAATATTTGCATCTGGGAGGACCCTCATACACATTTAGTTTTAATTAGAGTCAACAGGCCTAAAGCGTGACTGGGACCAGAATTATTTGAAATATGAAAATCATTTACAACTAAATTCAATTATGGGAGATTTGATTTTTTTAAATTATATTTGTCTCTAATTCAGGAATACCTAACTTTAATGGAAATAAATACATGTTGATTATTGAGAACATAAAATAACTGTTTTCACAAAGAGGGAAGGATAATGGCTAAAAAGGGCAAAGACATACACCAGCACAATCTATTGTTTTGCTCAAAGCATAGTTACTGTTTTGCTATTTTCAATTCAACTCCATCATTAGCTTCTATCAGAAGCTAACTGACAGCCTTTAAGTACACTTCTGAGAAAAACTGATTTAATGGACCCAAGACGTGATGTCTGAATGTCTGGATGTGGCTCGTAATGTAAAGTGCTCTGAGTGGTCAACAAGTCTAAAAGTGAGCTTTACGAATGTTTTCCTTTAGAAACGCGGCCCATTAGCAGTCGCCAGCACAACCACTTTCATTTGCAATGCTCATACTGACGATTTGAATCTCAGTAAAAATGTGACATTCCTTATTATTTTCTGAGCCATCTCACACACACACACACACACACACACACACACACACACACACGCACACGCACACACAAACTGATACCAACCATTATCAAATTCTGTCTGATATTCATGTGTATTCTATAAATATTAACACGAAGGGCATGTGTGAGAATTGGGAAATTAAATTGAAACAATCTCAATGCTGGCAGGAGATAGAGATGTAAAGGTGTAAAGTGTGTAAAGGATGCATGTTTGCATGTGGAAGCCAGAGGGATCTGTTGACATCCTTGTGCTTACATTCATACTATTTTTAGGTCAACTGCATCATAGCGTCCTACTTAGATGCTTTCTCTAGTTTACACTTCAGCCAAATCAAACAGCTATAATGAACTGATTTGTCAGCTGTCTATTCAAAATAGAAGAGGAGGAGCGGTCCAAACAACTGCTCATCAAGGAAGCAACTGTGTTTTGTGGGACCACAGGGTCCTTGAGTGAAACGTTTTCCAGCGTCTGGTGCCTCACATAGTTTTCCTCCACAGATTTCTACATACACTCACCCCCAAAGTTATTGGGTTCACCTGTTCAATTGCATGTTGACGTGAATAGTGAATCAATGAATCATATGGCACCAGTAAGGGGAGTTTGTCAAAGTATCAATGCATAGATTGGTTTAGCATGATAGAAGGCCAACAGAAACCCAAAAAACAGTCATTACAACCAATGTGTACCGGATTGGAGCTTTCATTGCAGAACACATCAAACCTTGTAATAGATGAGCTACAGCAGCAGAACACCACACAAGAAACCGAGGGGAGTAACAGAACCTCATCAAAACTGGACGAGAACATGGTAGAAAAACAAACCGTTCATGGGTCTCTGAGGAATGTTCCCAACACTTGATTGAATCTGTGCTACAGCTAATTAAGGCATAAAATTGGGTCCAACACGAAACGAGCAAATGTTGGTACCTAATCATGGGTCTGTTCAGTCTATAGCAGACTGAACAAAGCTGTTTATCACAAAGATTGCACGGTCATTCAAACATTCAAAAACACTTGGAAGCATAAACTGGACCTTAGAATGCCAGTGACCACGTAACATATGGCAAAATCTGAGTCAGAGCCATACATGGAGAACATGGTTTTCTGTACAAATATGAAGTAAAAAAAATGAGAAAAAAGATCCAAATACATAATCCGATCGTCAATAATGAAGTATGGTGAAATAGGATAAAGTTTTTTTTCAGAAAGGAAGTTATTATTTAGTTTAGAAAATCAGTTAAACAGCTACATCATTAGCTCGATTGTAGCCTGCTGGCCAGCCAGTCAGCTAGCTACTGTGATGTCCGAACACACAAGGGGACTTTTTGGGATGCGTGGAATACAGGTCAAGACCTGATGAAGATGTAAATATAAAACATGTGGATGTGGCAATATGTTTACGTTGGGAAATATATGTTGGTCAGAGACCTAGAAAATGGACACTCTCTGGAGATCGGCCGGACGTCTCGATGATCGAGCCAAGGTTTCCTCGTGATTCAGTTGTGCTGACTTAGGCTGCAGTCTGCAATACAATCTTGGCTGTTCAACCAAAGTCCAGCCTTCAGGGGTTTTAGTCCTGAAGCGTCACCACATCAGCATCTTGAATACACCACACTACCTACCCAGGTAAAGAAATAGATGGATGGGCAAACAGAAAAACGGATGGATAGAAAAAGAGAGTAAGGACCGTAAATGACACGGGGCTCAGCTGGAGGATTGAGGGAGCAGCTGACTTGAGTGTGCCTGGGTGCAGGAAGGCAGCAGATGAGCAAGGAGGGCAGGACATGAGATACCTCTGGCACCAAGCTCAGTTATGAGGAAAAAGGAAAACAAAAACATATGCTGTGTGCGCACTTTGTCCAGAAGCTTGTTGTTATATAACTGTAGCATGCGTGTGTGTGTGTGCGTGTGTGTGTGAGTGTGAAAAAACGGCAAATTCTGGCTGTTATGTATTGGCATTTCTTGTCCAGCTAAACCAGTTTTGTCTCGCACACTGATAAATTGTTGTTTTTTTGTTGTTTTTTTTTAAAAAAAGAAGAAGATAAAAGTGTTTCCTCTATGCTATCTGTTCTACATTAAGATCATTGCAGGCCACCAAATGTGGGGACGTTGAGCAAACACTGCGTCACTTTACACAGATGTTTCAAAAAGTCACGCTGATGGATAGAGGCACCTCCTAATCTCCTACAACCATCTGTAACCTGTGCTGGCGGCTGCTGCGATGGTAAATCACTGTAACTGCGAACGTGTTGGTTGCAGACTGGAGCAAGCCCGGGACTCGGCAGCGCAATGACATTAGAAAACGTTTACACAAGAATAAAACCAGGATTATTGACTCTATCATTTCCATTTATCATACCGTGCCTTGCCGTGCCATTTAAACGCATTACACCTGTTGGCACACAGATGATTTGAATCTTGTTTTATGATGATACATGTAATATATCAAAGTGACAACAAAATCTGAATGGCTGGATGCAGTAGCACAAGAACGTAGAGTGGAATGAGATCTTCACGGTGCAACTACCATGAGTAAAAACGCCACTTTGTCATGATTATTATGTTTAAATGTAAAACAAAAATGCACAACATGATTTAACTCAAAATAGAGGGCAACAGTTAATCATTTTGAAGCTAAAAAATGTTACTATAGTTACGTTGTCATCCATATAATGTATTTATTATTTTATTAATTAATACATAGACTTTGACTGAAATAATAATAATAATATCAACATTTGCTGGTTCATTAGTTGCCCTCTGTGTTGAGGTAATAGTGTACTTTTTGTGGCTTGACTACAGAGTTCAACTAGTGTTACCTAGTGAGAGCTATAGGTGGCGCTCCTTTAGCTTCCACACCGTGTCTGCCCATCCTTTCCACAATGTGAAATATTTCCATTTTGCAGGATGTACACTTTCTATGGCATTTTCGTAATTTTACACTGTAAGATGACGTAATGGAAAAATTTGATCTCACATATTGACAACTGGACAATGTCAAAGAAGCTTATCAAGTAAACCTATTAAATTAGAGTTTACCTCCAAATATCACAAACGTTGTGTTTTAGTCATTAAGTTAACATTGGCTTAAAATCAGGACTAGGTAAGGAGCTCACTTAGAATAATATTTTAAAATGGTCTAGGTGTCCATTACCTTTTGTAATAACCAAACTAAAAGATCTGTTTCAACATTAGTACCTGCAAAAATTTCTACAGTGTTTAAGTGTCAACTGAAAATCAGCATGTTATGACAGAATCTGCATCTTTGGTCTTCTAATAATATCAATCTGGTTACTGCACAACGCCTGACATATTTCAAATAAAATATTATATAAACTTTAGGTTATGTGCATTGTGTTTTACTTTGGTAGTTATGAAACTGGTGAAACTGAAAATGGAGATTCGATCGTAAGGTATAAAAGAGTAATCTTTTTGTCCTTTAGATGCCTGGTCTTCTATAAGCAGTGGCTGAAAGAGGACTTTAGACGTAAACAGACAGACAGACTGGCAGACAAACAGGCTGATAGATATTACATAAATTGTGCATGACCAGTCCTAAACATCTTACAGTAATGTTATGTCATTATTATCCCACTGTAAGATGATTTGACTTTTTAATATTACTCTACATGCATCTGACTAGTAGGTTACGATCCATTATAATCTCCCAACCCAGTCTCTTTTCTTAACGTAAGCACTGGCATGAAGAACGAATCGACTGATCTGTGTCTACAGATATTTCTAGTTTTTAAATGCTAATTTACCTTATTCAAAGTTACCGTTATGTGTAACAGTTGATTGCACATTCAGGAAATGTGGATATTCTGTGTTGTAGAAGCACAGCACCAAGAAGAATGTCGAATTTTAAGTTGCATCTTAAATACTGGTGTGTTTGAAAGGTGGATGAAACGCAGAAACACAGAATAAGTTTTCAACCTCAGGGTTTGATAGGAGGTTGTTTGCATCTCGTTACATTGAATTCAATGAATAAACTGACTAGAAATAGAATAGAGACACACATTTGAATTTACAAAACATGCTTTCGCCATGCATCTTTATTTGCTTTTCTAGCTCAGCAACCTCTTACATTGTCTCAGAGGTGTAGTTCTGTTGTAGCTTCAACCAGACTTACTCTGATGCATTCTCTTTTTCTCCTCTTTCATATAAAAACAAGTCTAATGAGGCCAACAGGGGCTGTATTCTGCTTTCATTGCAAAAATAAAATATGACGTAATATCACCATTATGGAATTAATAGGAAGCAGTTTATCAGTTCTGATAAGTTTAATTATTCAATCGATACCTTTCTGGCACCTCTTCTAGTAAAGCTGCACTAAGCACCAGGGAGTTAATCTCAATAATTTCTGCCGCCTGTTTCTCGGAATGTAATCTATATAATGTTTCTTATTGACCTTGATTTCAGGAAGAACTTGAGGCAGTGGATGGGCGAGAATGGAACAAAAACACAATACATTGCATCTGTTCTGTTAATGGGAAGTGAATAAATAATTAATTGAAGCTTAAGATGGAAACAGCTTCAATACACAGATGCAATTCAATGTATTGAAACGTTGAAAGATTTATTTTATTTTTTTCAGTAATTAATCTGAAGTTGTAGAATAAGTTCATTGCATAGATTAACTACACACAGAGTGGCTATATTCCATCTGTTTCTTTCAGTAAAATGAGAAGATTTTGGCTCAGAGATTAAAACATTCAGCTTTTCAGAAAATCAAAATATTACATACTGTGAGTCCACTGTAAGTTTTCTACTTCACATCATTTGCACTCAATACTTGGTCAGGTCTCTTTTGCATTCTTCCCCCATATCCTCAGATTTCCAGCTGACATGTAAAATTAACTTTGACCTGAATAGAGGATTTTGGACAAAGAGCAAATGTCCACATCTTCTTCTCCTTAGTCCAGATAAGACATTTCTCTAGGTCAGGAGTTGCTTAACACAAGAAATGTGACCATTTCAGCTTCAACACTGGCATTTTCTTAAGTTACCTTCAAACATTTGAGTCAGGTTTGCCATATAATCCTCTCCAGACTGCTGTTATTCCTATTGCATGAGCACTTTGTTTTCGACCACATTTTTTCCTTCCACTTAACTTTGCATTATTATGTTTGGATGCAGCACTCTGTGAAGAATTTTGCACACCTTGTGGAGGGTAACTCTGTCTGTAGACCATAAGAAATTTCAAGTAGAAATATAATTTTAATCTATCATGTAATTAAGTTTTTTTTTTTTAAGTAGATTTCCTGGTTTTTGTTAATTGTAAGCCTCTATTATCTGCAATGATATAATAAAAATTGGAAATAAATAATTTTATGTAAATGTATAACTTATGAGTTTCTTATTTGAACTGCATTAAATAAATACAGTTTTCCAGAAAAGACGCCTTGAAGTGAAATTATTACGTAACCCTACAAATGGATCTACTGTAACGTGCTTTTAAAAGTGAAGAACATCTGAAGAATAGATAAGTGAATGAATGTAAGTACCACAACAAAGGCTCAGTCTGGCCAGAGAAAGAGACTATTGTTGAGATTCCTTAAGAGTGAAATGCAAGAGCAGCAGGATTCCTAACAGTAAAATGCCAAATACCCCAAATATGGACAGTCATCTGTCAGGCTTTTAACACTTTGCAACAGCCAAAAAAAAAAAAAAAAAAAAAAAAAAAAAAAAAACACAAAAAAACAGCTGAAGCAACTGTCATGCTGTATTGACTGTGATTTCACATTGGGTTAATAATAGAAATATCAAACTACTGGCACTTTCCAGTTGTTTTCATTTGGAGATTTTCACTGCAGCTGTTTTAAGCGTGCTGGTTGAGCAGCTCTCCAGAAAAAAAAATCTCTTGATCTTGGATCGTTTGCTTTTGTTACATTTTTTTATTTAATGTTTTGTTTTGTTTTGTTTTGTTTTGTTTTGATTCCTTACTGTTTTTGCAAACAGGCCATGCATGCATGCAAATAAATAAATAAATAAATAAAAAAATTAAACAGATTTCAACTTCGATGCATTGGCTTACCTAAAGTTGTCGCTGCTTAGGAGAAGTGCAGATCTGCAGTCTCTTTATCCCCAAAAGGAAACTCTGGTCCGCCGTGGTAACAAGTGCTCGCAGAATAAAAAGAGATGTTACTAATAAAGTCTCTTTGTTAATAGACCTGCAGCGCCGGAGAGGTGAACTGAGCGCAGCTCCCACTCTGGCACGACTGTCTGCTCATCGGTGAAAATTAGTTTGCGTGCTTCTGACTGCCGCCCTCCCTCCCACTCACTCACTCTCTCTCCCTCGCTGTCTCCCACCCATGAGAAATAAATAATCTTTAATCTCTCGGTCTCTTTCCCTCTTTCCCTCCATCTCACTCTCTGCCCAGCAGGAGGGGGCATTTTTGAGTAAAATGAGCCTTTTTTTTTTCTTTAAAAAAAAAAAGTCTCATAAAGGCAACAAGAAATATTCTCCACAGAAACCTTCCATGCTTCTTTTTTTTAATAATATTTTACCACCCCCCACCCCCCAAAAAATAAAAACCTGCCTCTCCCCTGTCATGATTGTTTCTTGGGCTGTCCGGTTGGTGCGGGAGTGGTCGGGATTAAACCGTGGGATTATACCTCGGCATTCATTTCATCCCACACATGGAAGCACACTGGTGGACAATGACATCAGCCTTTGGCAGATTCAGACAAACAGACAGTTTCACGTGGGTAGAGATGGAGATGGAGAAAGGGACAAAAAAAAACAAGGAGAAGAGAGAAACAGACGAAGGGATACGACAAAGAACTGTCCAGACCGCCAGATTATCCGGTGCTTTATGTTTTAAATTAATCCAACCAAGTTGCAACACAGAAAAGGTCAGCGGGGTGAGAGACTTCTTTGGTGAATTGAACAATTATTGTATCTAGACGCAGCGTGGCATCGCCGTGTGTGAGTTTTAATTCAGTCGATCCATACGCAAGGCCTTCATGCTGACAGATGGCCACTGTAGTGACGCAGGAACTAAATACTGGGTTTCTATTTGCCTCTGTGTTGTTCTCCCTGTGTGTATCTGTCTGTGTGCATGTGAGTGGGAAAGTCGGTTTCTTTGCTCGGTTTCATGCAGAAGCTACCAATTCATATTACTTTTCTGTTTTAGCAGCCTTCAGGTACGCGCTCACTCTGGCCCACAGTCGCTAACATTCTGTCACACTTTACAGTTTTGCCTTTTTGTCTAGGTTTCTCACAGCCTTTCTCCGCAGTTATTCACCAGAGACCTTCAGATATGTGGCCACTTGTATTTGCTGAAAAATACAGCTGAGCGAAGAAGATGGCTGTGCGGTTTGACAGATCGGGTCAGAACAGGAGGGATGAGGAAAATATCACCTGAAAGGCTGCAAGAAACCTTGGGATGACAAAAGAAATGTGGTTGGCTGTTTGTTTAGTTAGGGATTCAAGGCCATTTTCGTGTTCCTGTGAACAAACTGCTGCAGTAAGACTGAAAAAGCTCGCATTACTGCAGGTTGTCTAAGCAGAGAAAATTCAGCTTGAGAACAGAAAATTTTAGACAAAAGTAAGTTAAATTAGCTAAGAATAAACAGAAACAATTTGAATATTGCTTTATTGTGTATTTCATTGTGTTTTGCCATTGTTGCCCTGAAGTATGCATATCATACTGTGATATTATTATATATATTATTCAGTGGGTTATTTCATGTTTATTCGTACATGTTCTTGAGCTCTTCATCCCTGCTATGCACACAGTCATACACAATCTAGAGAGTCCAATTACAATTACATTCATGCTTCTAGTCTGTGAAAGAAGAGCCAGAGTATCCAGAGAAATTCCTTGCATGCACAAGGAGAACATACAAACTCCATTCAGCAAGACACCAGGTTGGGATTCAAACCCAAGATCTTCTTTATGCAACTGCACAGTGCCAACAAGTGCACCATCGTGCAGCTCGGGTAGTTTTTATATTTATTTCTGGATGGATGGATGGATGGATGGATGGATGGATGGATGGATGGATGGATGGATGGATGGATGGATGGA
>NW_015113722.1:4043-10184 GCF_001443285.1 Poecilia latipinna | reverse complement strand
TATATATATATTTCTGGCACCACACTTATCAATCATCTTCTTTTTGTGCAGCATTTGCTCGTTCTTTATGTCCATGTCTTTGTTCTGTCTCAGCGCTTCAGCTTTCTCCCACTGTCCAAAAATAATGCTGGTTAAAAGCTCTATCTAAACTAGTCTAAGTAGGGTTCCAGATGACTATGGTAAATACAAAATGTAGTTTTCAATGATTAATGGTCTGTTTAAGGTCCCTCTGCTACACCTTCGCCATCTGATTTCAGTAAAAACTTTGACTTGACCACTTCAAACTTCATTTTGGTTTCGTTGATCTATTTAAAAAAGGACTTGTTGATATGCTTTGTATCAAATCCCAAGTGTGCTTTGGCCAAAACTGATGGACATTCTCCTTCGGGATTTTCTGGTGGAGATCAGCATTCATGGTTCTATTAATTACTGCATGTTGTCCAAGTCTTGAAGCAGGAAAGTAGCCAAGACCATCACACTAACTATTCACATCCCCTTTATTTGTGTTGCACACTTTAACGAGTAACACTTATATTTTATTTTTTTGCTGATGTTTCAACAGTCATATAATATATTGTGAATAGTGTTTTTTTATGTTAAAGAGAGCAAATCCAAAAAATATGTGATCTAACCAATATGTTTAATTATGAATCATCACTGTGACTCATCCTATTTGCTGCGTTAAACAATCACCTTCACCTTAACGAGTGCGGCAAAACTGAGGGAGACTCCAGAGTTACATTATGGACTGATGGTCAGAGGAAAACGAGGAGGTCAGCCAAATTAGGCCGTTAAATAACAAAAAGGTAGTAAAGTGGATGGGTTTAAAGCAAGATGCATTACAGCTCTGAGAAATCCAAGCAAAAGTACAGCTGCCAAATGTGCCATTCGGCGCTGGCAGCCTTCAAGGCCGGGAGCCATCTAGACAGAGAGCTCAGAGCTCTGGCTGTCCTTCAATCACAGTGTCACTTTGGTTTTCCCGCCGCCCCCCCACCCTTTCTCTCCAGACTCTGTCAGTTTTAGCTTCATTCCTTTTGCTTCTATTTGCACATTTCACCCTAACCTACTAGATGGAAATCAAAATTGTATTCCAAACTTCAAAAAGTAACTGATTTATCTTAATATTTACGTTCTAACTAGAGCACACTCCAATGTACATGAATTCTCGTCTCATACTTTTCTAGTTTATTGGCCTTAGTTTATCTGCGCTGTCGTAATAATGGTATAACGGCTCACTGTAGACCTAACTTAGATTTATACACTGAGCAACTTTAATCTTGGTACTCAGTAATACAATGCTACTGGGGTTGTGATTATTGCACTCCCTTGCCACACTGTTGCTCACAAAGGAGGGACTGAAAGCATACACAGATGCACTCACTCACTATGTGTTTTATTGGAATGTCTCCCACTTCCTTTCATCGGAAGCTCACCCTCCTCTTCTCCCTCTGCCAACCTGCTCGCCCCTCATCCTTTCATCCAGCCTCTCCTCTCCTCCATCTATCTGTCACACACCACAATCCCTCTCCACCATTCCATCTTAGGATTTTTTTTTTTAATTATGTTGCTCCTTCGTTATCATCTCTAACATTTGTCTGTTTCTTGTTTGTCGTGTTTTCCTGCTTCTTCTTCTTCTTCTTCTTCTTCTCCTTCTTCTCTATTTGTAGTCCTCTGCAAACCCTCCATGTTGGGCTTTCGGCCAGTGTGAGTCAGAGACAGGTTGTAATTACTTTACTCCTCCTCTGACAGCCATGGCAAAAGAAAACAAGTAAAAAAAAAAAAAATTAGGAGGATATTTGTGTAAAAAAATTAAAAAAGACAAAACAGCGTACTAAATGACGGTTTATTCCATCTGTCAGATTAATATAAACATTTCTTTTCAATACTAATGAAAATTTTATTTATGCAAAGCACTTACCACTCGCACAGTTACTGTCTGTTCTATTTGAGAACAGTTTACACAGTCCAACATCTTGCAATGAATAAAACAGAAGGATTTCTCCCACACGCTTAATGCAACATTTCGGTGCTGGCCTCAATTCGTGCAGCTATATTTGAGTTTCAATGTAGGGCGGGCACAGCCTCCTTGACTTCTGCATTGGTTTGGGACAAATTTGCAAACCTTTTAAAACCCGTCGCTGTCTAAAAATCAGCATACATTAGAATAAGTTGAAATGATATCAAAAAGTGGGATTCCAGACATTTCTTTGCCTTTTAGATCTAACCTGGCTTGTTTTGTAGGGGTTTTTTTTTGTTTGTTTGTTTTTCCCAGTCCTCTCGTCTCGGTGTCCTCCCTAAATGGCAGGAGAGCTCATTAGCTAAAGGTTGTAACAGACAGAAATAGGGATTGTTTGAAGATCGCCAGCCTGATGCATCTCAGAGAATGGTGCAGTTAATTATCCAATCCAGGAAGGAGGAGTCGGTCTCACCGATGACCACAGGCCAGCATCAAGATGCTATTCTTGTCTTGGGAGATCGATCACATTTTTCCAGCTGCTTTAGGTTCACATCTCAGTGAGGCAGAGGTCACCAATTATGTTCAAAGTACACCTTTTATTTCCATTCTTCTTTTTTTTATTTTTTATTTTAGTAAATAAGCAATTTTACAGCCATGTTTAAAGTCACTTGCAGAGGTAGGTATTATTATCCGATTAATATTTAGAAGTTTCATCATCACAAGTCAGTGTATTTCTTTGCAATCTCATGTGATAGACAAACAAACCCATGACTAACCCATGAAGACAAACTTCATGACTAATGAAGTGATCTAGATCAAGGCAAGTCAAGTTTTTTTGTATAGCACATTTCAGCAACAGATCACTTGAAAGTGCTTTTAACGATGGCAACAAGTGGAAGCATACTTACGTCTTGTATTTTTACAAATAAAGAACAAACTTTTTACTGTATATTAGAACTTGTGGCACTTTCAGTCTTCAGGTCTGCAAAGCTGGTAGATTTATGTCCTAAAAGACTGACCACTGTAATTGCAGCAAATGGTGGTTATTGACAAATGCAAACTACATTTTCCCATTTTTGTTGTGAAGAACATCAGAAAACAATCCATCCTTTTCTTCCTGCTCCACAATTGTATACCAACTATGCTTCTGCACAATGCATAACATAGAAATAAAACTCCCAAGTTTTTGCATGTAATATAACAAAATGTGTAAATAGATTGCCATAAATATTTTTGCATGGAGCTGCATCTGATTCAACTTGTACTTCTATGATCACAACATGAAAATGTCTCCAGTATGTCTGGTTAATTTGATGTAAATCTATGACTCTGAAATATGTTTTAAGGATTCTGCAAATCAAACAAAGCCAAAAGAGAGAGAGAGAGAAAAAAAGGCTGGCAATTCAGATATTAAAAATAGAGAATAAGATTAGAGTCAAAGCAGGGAAGGAATACTCCTCTACTGTACATGTCACTGGTAAGCCCTCTCCCTCAACTAGGTTGATTATTTTAAGCGCTGCTAGATTGATTTTGAGGCCCTGTGGGGGCCTTGTGGTTACGTGCGAGTGCAAGTAAAGGTCCATGCAGACCAAAAAAGGATAAAACTTAGGACATCACACTGGATTGGAGCCTTGCAGGCAAGGGAGGAGAGTTGGAACGAGGACTAGAGGTGGCCTCCAGATTCCTGATGTTATTAATAAGTGACTATCTTCAAGGACATCTGTGATGATTTGGGTCAAACTATTCCCTCTTCCTCCTGCGGTGTGCCAAAGTCCCCTAAAAATGGCACCAGAAATATCTCCCACTCCCAACCTTTAAAGGATTGTCCTTGTGTTTTCAGTGAGCAAAGAACAAGGGAATACTCAAAATGATCAACCGTTTGATTTTTCTACAGTGCTTTTGACTGATATGATTTTGTGAGATGCTGCCCATTGAATTCAGTGTAATCAAAACAGATGTAAGAAGGTCTGTCAGGGAGGCAAATTGTTGAAACTAGAAATATTCCAAAGCAAATAAACACTGTCACTGAACGAAGCTTTTTGCGTTAAGCACACACTGTCAAATGTATCATCCATTTCAAAGCTGTGTTAAATTATGCAAAGAGGACTTTGAAGCACCTATTACCTGTAAGATCAAGGAAGCAGAATGACATGCTCAAAAAAATATCTACTGTTTAATTGTAACAGTCTGAATGCCTTCATTTGAAAATATCACAAATACTTCAATCTGTCCTCAGAACCAGTTCTAAGACGTGGTTAGAATATTTTGCAAATACTCCTCTAAGGCTCTCATCATTAAAAGGTGAATAAATAAAGGTAAAAAAAATAATAATAATAATAGTTACAGTACATAACACTTTCACATTCCACATCTTCCCAAGGAGGAAGCTTGTACTGATTTGTTAAACTCATAAAGATCAACCTTTGATATATTTTCATCCTGGTTGAGGAGGAAACAGGATATTGGTTTTGTCTGCCATCTAGTGGTCAGATTAAGCAACTAGCTTGTAAAAGCTCGATCAAACGTTTTTACAAAACAAAACAAAACAGTCTTAACTATAACGTGCATCAGATTTCTTATACATTGGATTAGAAAATGAGTTTATGAGCTGCGAAAGTAATTTACTTATTCAGGTAGTTATTTATATTAATATGCCTTCTATTGTTAGTTTATTGCTAATTTTGTTAGTTTATTGCTACTTTTGATGCCGCCTATCCCTACGCACAGCAAATATATGAAAGACGACGGTTTTGATCAGAGACCAGAGACCAAAATTTAACTATCTGAACAATAAGTAAAACTCATACTGTGCCTTACCCTGAAAACTTGTTGACTGTAGGGCATGGTCAGGGCATGCCTCCACCAAACAGAAAGTGTCCATTGATCTGTCTGACCCAGTTTCAGGGCATTATCTTAGAGAGTAGAGTTACTCATATGATCTGCAACAGAGAGCCAAACAACCTGCTCCCATTGCAGGTGTTACTGTGATAACAAAGAGAAAACAAAAAGGGTGAGCAGGGGGGCAATCAGATGACCTGTCCTTCACAGCACAGTTCCACTGGCCCTTTTTGGAACCTTCTGACCTCATGGCTGAGAAATACAGGCAACAAAGCAAAACAGATCTGCCTGATATCAGCTAGTGAATGTTAAGTGTTTTTGGAAAGAGGCATGAAGGTAGATTGAGTAGAAGATCAAAAATATGATTATTTTTCTGTCAACATCCCTGTTTACATTATCTCTTAACATGACATTGGGGGCACCAGGTAGCTCAGTGCACCTTACACACGTAAGGCCACTGTTTGAGGCCACAGTCTCAAACCCACATGCACCTTATGTAAGGTGTAAGGTGCATGTGCAAACCCACATGCACCTTACACATGTACACCTTACACACACAAGGTGCATGCACCTTATGTGCGTAAGGTGCATGTGGGTTTGAGACTGAGACCTTACGTAAAGTGTAAGGTGCACGTGTGTAAGGTGCATGTGGGTTTGAGAATGTGGCCTCAAACCCAGAGGACTGTGGCCTCTGGGTTTGATTCTCAGCTCACGGACATTTAATGCATGCATTTAATGCATGCTTTCCTCTTTTCAAATATATATATATATATATATAATTTTTTACATATTTGTTAAAGGTGTTACTGTGCCGTGACAGTATATGACAGCTAATTTGTGAAAAAAAATTGAGCTTCCCCATCTCCCGAGCTACTATTGCCATCTGAAGAAATGCATCACTGTCAAGTTGTCCACACCATAAACAATCAGAGCCAGGGGAGGTGCCTTATCACTGTCAATCAATCTCATGTATGCACTGCTAAATGTGCTAATGCTGGAAAGAACAACTGACTGTTATAGGAAAGCCATTTAGATGTGGGCAAATATTTTAAATGGTCTGAACTTATATAGCGTTTTTCCAATCATTTTGACCACTCAGAGCGCTTTACACTAGAGTCACGTTCACCCACTCACACTCACAAACGCTCACAGATTTATACACCGATACGCAGACAGGCAATTTGGGGTTAAGTACTTTGCCCAGAGGCATACCGACATGTGGTATAACCTTCCGATTACTACTCTATCCACAGAGCCACAGTCACCCTTAAATTATTTGTTAATGGATGGAGGCAGTGTTGTGGTACTCGAAGTTGGTCTTGGTCTTAAGACCGGTCTTAAGACCA
>NW_015113722.1:0-3465 GCF_001443285.1 Poecilia latipinna | reverse complement strand
TGGTGAACATCAGAGCCACCATCCAAAATGAAGATGCCCCCAAAGGATGAAGTGCTCAGTGAATGTCTCAGACAATGGAAAGCAGGAAACTGGAAGAGCAGGAACTGAAGAAACCATTGTGAGATATACCACCAACAGATAACAGAAATGACTGATATCAAAACATGTAAATGGCTGGCAAGGGTCAGATTGAAGGACAGCACAGAATCACTGAGCATGGTAACACAAGAGCAGACCTTAAAACCAGAGCAATAGAAGTCGAGATGTACCATACCTGGCAAGATCTTTCATCATCTGGTTGTTTTACTTCTTAATATATCTGATAACTTACTTAAATTTTTCTTTTTGTTGTCCCATCTAGGGACAACAATAAACTAGATGCCACATTACTAATTGGTGATTTTTTTATCTGTCATAACTTGACCAATCTGAACTATATGGAATAGTCTTTGTATTTTTTATTATTTATCAATGTATTTTTTGGTATGTATGTAACCTTGCAGTCACTGTACACCTGAAGTTTACTGAATTTTCTCCAGGAACAGTAAAGTATCTCTTTACTGCTAAAGGGGCTCCAGAAACAGTCCAACATCTCATAGCAAGGTGTAAGATAGATGGAAGGGAATACATGGAAGAGTATAACCAAGTGTTTCATCTGTGCGGAATACGAACTAGAGACTCCTAGGTCAAAGTGAGAATCACCTCCCAAGGTGGTAGAGAATGACTGAGCTAAGACCATGTGGAACTTCCAGATTCTCGGCTAAGAAGATTGTAACATGGGAATGGGTGGGGGACATGACCAAACCAATAACAATTTTAAGCCCTTTAAAAGTGTTTATTTTTAAAACGTAAGTCTAGGGGATGTGAGAGGCACTCTGGCATATGCCCATGAACTGCTGCACTAGCGGGTAGCCACCTCTTTCTGGCTCCCCGTCAGGCCCAGGTTTCCTTCAAGCATGGACCAGCTGACACCCACAAATGAGCCTCTCAATTGGCTCACACTCGACTGCATCCCACACAGTTTGCCAAGTCTGTGTGTGTTCCCATGTGTGGAATGAAAGCCTCTTACATATGGTCCAGGTAGACACAGCATCTTTGGCGCCTCCCATTCCAGGACCTTAATGGACAGTTAAATCTAGAGTAAAACCCCACCTGTTTAGAGTTGCTTTTGAAACATAATTAATCATTTATCAATATTTTTATATTTATTTGATAAATGATTAATTGATGTGCAGATATTTTGATGTGTAACCCATTTTTTTCCATGGGTTGCGTCAACAGCACGACCCATGGAGGTTGTGTTGATTAATGCATTATGTCCATTCTGTACTGTGTTTTTATGATGTAAAGCACTTTGTTGCTGAAATGTGCTATGCAAATTAACTTGATTGATTGATTGACTGATTGGTTAGCAGGACACATTGCACACATTGCCCGTCAAATTTTAAAACGGTGACCTCCACTGGAGAAGTGGCTCCAATAAATACATGGAGAAATACCTCACGTCTGAAGAGTGCAGTTCTAAGTGATCAAAATGCAAACCCAAGAGAAGGTAAAAAAACAAAACAAAAAACAACCAAATAACCAGGGTTCCTGACACAGAGCGCGATACCTTGACAAAACAACAGTTTTTAATGTAAGAGTGTGTGTTTGTGATATCTCTTAGTATTTAAAGAAAATGTCTGTGTAACAGTTTTTCCCCTTTTCCAAATAAGAATTTGTAACTAATCAATTTATTATTATTAGGGCCTGCCCATAGCAATGCTTAGGGAAGAGCAGTGACTGACTTGCTTTGCAAGTCAGTCACTGCCTTCCATGCTTTGCATGGGAGGCACCTATTGTTCTACACCCAATAAAATGCCTCTTTATTTATTGGGGCCTGCCATTAGCATTACATAGGGAAGAGCAGTGACTGCTTTGCGAAGCAAGGCAGTCACTGCCTTCCATGTAATGCATGGCAGGCACCTACTGTTCTTCACCCAATAGAACGCCTCTTTATTGGGGCCTCTTTATTGGGGAAGAGCAGTGACTGCCTTCCCTATGTAATGCATTACATGGAAGGCAATTACTGCCTTCCATGTAATACATTGTTCTACACCCATGGGAATCGGAGTTACGATGGCGAAGTAAAAAGCGAAAAACGAGCGAAATTTCCAACAGCCGAAATGTAGAGTGTAACTGACACCAACTGCCGCTTTTTTTAGAGTGAGAAACGGAGTGGATTTTTGACCCCAAAATGATTTTGAAATCGCTCTCATGGCCGCAAAAAATTCTCTATTGGTATGAAAGTTGGTCATGACATTGATACACATGCCTGCTCCCATAAAATGTTTTCAAAATTTCCCTAGGGCTTACGGTTTTCGGTCCAGGTGCTTCAGAGCAAAGTGATGGGACAGGATTAACTGATGCTCCACCACAGTGTTTTACATACATTTCTGAAAAATTTCTGAGCTCAGCGCACACCATTTTTCTCTCATTGCTGCTATTTCTGTGAGTGATGTATAGATATGAATCGCGGGACAATTGGAGACGACAAATAGCCCTCTCATATGCTTCAAATGGTTTTTGGATCGGCCTTACGGATCCTGAACGGGAAGCAGTTGTTCGGTCTGCTTTTTTCATCAAAACTGACTGGGTGTCTCATAAAGCTAGAAATCCTTCTCCACCTTTCTGTTTCACACACACAGCAGTTGGCTGAGGATTAATCGCTATAGCAACAGAATACAGAGAAAGGCAGAGCTGCTGGTTTGTATGAGAGGCCCCATGGGCCAAAACTCATTTGGTGAGTTGGAACCATAGAGGGTTAATTAACCATAGAGGGTTAATTAACACAAAGCTTTAACCTATTATAGCCGCTGGAGAGAATCTTGATGTGTGAATCAAACATAAACTGGAGATGCGCTTTTATTTTGAAAAGAGAGCGCCATAACTTGTCGCGCACATTAAAATCGAGTGCAGGCTGGCTTTACTGCCATTTCCGAAGAGATGGCTAGCTTTATCCCACTGATAGATGGGGTTTCCGATGCTGGCTGTCGGCTTCTAAAGACTTCTGATAATGCTGACATTACTGTGGGAGCGCTAATGATGTCATTTAAAATATTAGTTTCCTCTGTTCAGTGTTGTGGTACTCGAAGTTGGTCTTGGTCTTAAGACCGGTCTTAAGACCATTTTTTGATGGTCTCGGTCTTGTCTCGGACTCGGGCTCTGAGGACTCGGCATTTTATTTCAAGACCAGTCAAGACCGCAACTGTGAAAATATCACTAAACATGCAGCATACTGTCCAGTTTATTTAACATCTTTGTTTTCAGTGGATGCAAAACGCACTGATTAAAATCCAAGCAACTACGTGTTTCTGTTACTCCCCCCTCCCCTTCCCACCGCGCGGGCGCTCCAGGACATGCGCAGTGGTTTCCTCTCAGCGGCAGAAAATGTTTGTCTAATCGTCAGTAATGTAATAGCGCTCC
>NW_015113721.1:206476-211934 GCF_001443285.1 Poecilia latipinna | reverse complement strand
CACACACACACACACACACACACACACACACACACACACACACACACACACACACACACACCTGCCCCCAGCAGAGGAGGTGATTAAAGCTGCTCTGGTGAGTGCGCCTTTTGATCTCCAAACATGCTGGAAAGCACTTAGAGGCAAAGCCCAGTTAAGCAGCAGATGACATCACACCCAGTCAGGGTCCCCTGAAGCCCCTCGGGGCCCCTCCCTCGAGAACTATTAAACAGATTAAACGGATTAAGTAAATACAGCCAGCTACAGTTGGTGTCGGTGCTGAATGTATTAGTGGTATCCAGAGGTTTTCAGGTCATTTGGATGAGGTACATGGAGTCAAGATATTAACAAGGATGTGTGTGTGTGTGTGTGCGTGTGTGTGTCTGTGTGTGTCAGAACACACAGACACACCATGATGAATCACCATGGTTACATTGACAGTGTCCACAGCACTGCTCCAGTTTATCAAGCTATGCAGGTATTAACTTTTTGCACAGATCTCTGAAGCTTCTACGACATCACTGCAGTCAGGTGAACGTATGGACTTTAACTAGACTGTTCTTCAGAACACACCCACTCCCTGCAAGAACACTAACACACATACAAGGGTTATCTTGTCTCTTTATATCACAACATGAAATACCCTCCCCACTGCAGATGTACAGTTTTCATTCAGGACCATGGTCTCCTGTTAATAAACTCAATCACCTGTGAGGTGCAATGAGGTGATCTTGTGAATTAAAATTTTTACAGCTAATTTGCATTATTTGCCCTTATTATTGTGCTCTTAACTTTCTGTTTGCTTTCCAGAAGCTACATCTGGTCTAGCAGATGTAGCTAATCGTTTTCTTTTTCCTGCTATTAACTTTTGATAGGAGGATAAAAATTCTTATTGAAAGAATTGACTTGGATCCATTCAGCAAATTTATTTTAGTAATATCAATTTACACAATTCTATGGCTAATGGAAACGCAGCTAATGAAAGTCAGATGACCTGTATCCCCTCTTTAAGGCCTTTACAAAGAGTCCTTTAATGTGGAGCTGAACTTAGTGAGGGAGACATCTAGAGAACCTGAAACTGAAAATGTCTTCAGAACATTACCACATGTCTTCTCCTCAGGAGTAGCAAAGAACAAAGGATTTCTGTCAGCCTGCAGCTTCCTTAATCAGGGAAGTGGATCAAAATGAAATGGGTAAGACTAGAAATTCCAAAAACTGAGAAAGCTTTGAAGTGAAGGACTGGAAGCCTGGATTCCTGACACTGATCATAAAAGTGAAGTTGAAGCGTTTTTTTCCCGCCACACAGGGAGTCAGTGATGCCCTGATGTCTGACCTGAGCTGCTGCGGCTCCTCGGTTGATATGGAAGCCCACAAGGCCTTCAGGAGGACAAAATTAACCTGAAACAGATCTGCTAGATCCCATTTTCTTCAGCCTTGTTTAGGTAATGCTGAGAAGGAAGCTTTGCTGACCTCTGACCCTACTTCACTCATCTTCATTCACAAAGCAGTAACAGGACACTGCTGACCTGCTGGGTCTTTTTTAGGGACCTGTGTCACCCCAGGGGCTACCAAACCCAACACAGCTTGCCTCTGCCTCCTGACCTTTTGACCTCCCCTGCTGCCACAGTGCACCTCTAAGGCCAAAGAGGAAACAGAATTAATGATTTTGTTTGAACTTCCTGTCTCTGCCTTAAACCAGAACCTTGCCCTGTCTGAGACATCTGAAACCCAGAACCCAACACACTTTGATACGAAACTTGTTGAGTTCGATTCTAACATTCACATCCACCTTCTCATACAAGTCATTTCCCTCCAGCATCCATGTGTGTAATAAAACAATGCAAATACTGAAAGACATCAGCAATGATTCTGGTGAGGCAACAATCAGTCTTGGAAAGGCTAACAGGTTATTTCCAAAGCAGTTTAGATCCATCATTCTGCAGTGAGAAAGAAAACATTGTCAGGCTGCTGCCTGCCTCCCAGCAGACCCAGCTCAGAGACAGAATGTGATGCTCACTAGAGGTCAAAGGCCCCTGTAGGACTATCAGAATAAGACTCATCAATATGACTGGTGTGGTAAATATAGGAACATGTCAGCTGTTATAATCTATGAGCTTTGGGATGTTTAATGTTAACATTTCATTTGCTTTTTAGTACATTTTGATGTTAAACTAATGAACTGTTAACTGATTGTTTCATGAGCCCTCGATGTCCTGAGTTTATTCCACCTAGTGGCAGCTGTTCCTACTTTCAGTGAATCAGACTCACCTGTTCCTTGTCCCACTTTTCACTTCTGTCTGTATTTATACATCAGTTAAGTCATTGTCTGACTCTCTGTTGTTCACATTCCATGTTATTTGCAGGGTTTTGCAGGTTTTTTTCCCTTTGAGTTTGTGAAATATTAATTCACCTCAGAAGTGTGAACTTGAGCAGTGAGACATGTAATCAGTGTAGGGATGTAACGAAGTACAAGTACTGTGTTTCTATACTTAAGTACATTTTTCATGTATGTGTTCTTGACCTAAGTAGATTTAATTGTGGGTACTTTTGACTTTTACTCCACTACATTTTACAATAAGTATCTGTAATTTGTACTTCACTACATTTCTATAAAGTGTTATGTTACACGTTACATCCAAGTTGCATCATGCTTTATTGATTTGTTTGTTAGTTTGAAAGTAATCAAATATTCTGGTGCCATCTTTGCCTCCCTGAAAGCATAAACTTCTAGCTTTCAAAAATTCACAGTTGAATCTAAAAAAACATATCAGGATAAGTTAAAGTTGCTAAAAGCTGTCTGACTTCTGGGTGTGAAATTGATTTAGGATAGTGAAGTTTTATGTAATATCAACAACTTGTTGAAATCGACTGTAATAAGTAAATACACTTAAATTGATATAAGCTAGTGTGAACTGACCAGTAACATTGATTACTGCATATTACTGCAAATATAACATATTTTTCATTAGACTCATAGTTCTGCATTAAGTTGTTTTCATTAGCTCTAAAAAACAAATTATCATCATTAACAAATAAAAGCTTTAAAACAGTTTGTAGAGAATTAATGTGTATCATGTGTTTAACTTGTGAGCTGAGTTACTGAAGTACTTTTCATAAATATTCTAATTTATTGAAATTGACTGTAGTTAAGGATTGGTAGAGTGATGCAGGTCGCCCCTGAAGTTCTGATGTAGAGAATCACAAATCTAAATCTAAACTGTTACAGAGAGTAAACACAATAAAACATGGTTGTCTATGGTTGAGAGATAGTGCCAATAATAGTTCAAGATGCAAAGATTAAGTGATTAATATGATTCATAGACATGAGACTTTATCGACTGAGGAGCTGTGAATAGATGCAGTACTGGGGTAAGCTTTAGATGAGCTGGTTTAACTAGTTAAATCCAATCTGTTGAAAACACTGAGCTGGTCTGTATCTAAAGATGTCTGCTTCAAAGTGAAACATAAGATTTAAACAGATGCAGACTGTCCTCCCTGACCTGCTCTTCCTTCATGGTTGCAGTGATCTCTATTGTCCTACAGTGAAGTTCAAAACATAAAACATTGCAACATGTTTCTCTGCAAATTCTCAGGCAACTCAGAGTTCATAATTAAATCCAGGAAAGTGGAAACTCATAAACTGCCAGTGTGGTTTACAGTTCAAGTGACTCTGCCATGGCAGCGTAGTGAGTGCTGGCCCAGCTCTGCCTAATTAAAGTGGACAATAAGGAAGAGTGGCTGTGGGGTGTTCAAGTGCAGCCAGAATTATTTGAAATCTGCTTGTGTTTGTTATATTGGCAGAGTGGGGGGTTTCAAAAGGTCTTACCGACACCGAACATAACTTCAGCGGAGGAGAAAGAAGAGGAACTGATTGTAAATTGTGAAGTACATGAGGCACCACATAAAAACAAATCTGGTTTAAATTCTTTTAAAAGAAAAAAAAGGTGATATCATTGTTAATACACTAATCAGTGTGTTACGTTTAATGGAATTTGTTCAGATCATAACCCCTCCATGCAGAATCACTCAACGTAGCTACTGGGTCCTCTGCTTTAAAGCATATTTGCGAATGACATATCTTTTGTACTAGACAAGGCATCCATAACAGTACATGCTGATGTCAAAACTATTTACATAACATGAGTCGCAGGCTATTTCAGAGTGGGACAAGTTAAACCTGACTGCTTCAAAAACAAAGTGTATGCTCATAGGCTTGATTTTTTTCTGGCCAAAAACAATTCATATACCAAGTTAAAGAAGTTAAGTCATTGGGTGTTGTAATAGATGAAATTCTTTTATGGTCTAAACAAATTAATAAGGTGGTGACTAAAATGAGCAGAACTATCACAATAATCTGGCATAAGGCGCATTTTATGTCTCTTGAAATAAAAACATTTGTAATACAACTTTTGGTACTGTGTCAACTTAAATGCTGTTCTGCTTTTTTGGTAAAGTGCTTAGAACAGACATCTGGGTAAACTGAGTGGTTTATCACTTAGCACTTGGATGTCATTTTAAAACTAATGTTAATTTTATGTGTCAGCGCCTGTCCTGGGTGAAAGTCCGTGACAGACTAACATGTCTTCTTTTCTCTGTGCATAAAATTTGAACCGTTTAGTTCTTCTCATAGTTGTTACCCACCTACAACAGACATTTTTTAATACAAGATGAACCTCTATTATCACTTTCACATGACCTCTGCCTCGAACCAGCACTCTGAAAAAACAGAGCTGTTTCCTTTTGGAATATGTTGCCTTCTGAAATGACATTGATGGTTGATCATGGAAATGTTAAAAAAATTCTTTGAAAAGGTATATTGGAGAATGATTTAATATTGACCTGATATAATGTTTAAATTTACATTTGTAGTTTGTTATTGTTGCACTTATCTTTCAGTATATTTTAAGTTCTGGTATGGTTGAAAAGGTTGGTGTGGTGAGGTATTTTCTCATGTCTTCCTGTAATGTATGTTTGTAAATTATTTAAGTAGTTGATTTGAATTTTATGTTTAATTTTACTTTGTTGGTGTCTTAAGAAATACCTTTATGTCTTTTTAAGAATGTTGATAATGGACTCTTAAAGTAAAGCTGACATGAACCCCAGAAATAATACTGAAGTAGAGACTAATGGGGATTCTTAAATAACCAAATAAGTAAACACAAATACAGTGCACACCCACCTATTCATTCATTATTAGTGCTTTTTTTTTCCTGAGAAATGTAACTCCAAACTAGTTGTGGAAAATTTGCCTTTTGGATTTTTGGAAAACATTCCTGAAATATTCAAAAGAAAAATGTAGCTTATCGAGTTAAAACACTTGGAGGCAAAGCTACTCTACACTTAGCTGGTGTTTCCGAAGCATCTGGTCCAGGGATGTATTGTAACAATTTTCTTGATACATCCAGGAAAATACTGAAGGGGTACAATGATGTCACGTGAACAGGCTTACCTTACAGCT
>NW_015113721.1:201410-202646 GCF_001443285.1 Poecilia latipinna | reverse complement strand
AAACAACTATTTTGACTTTAAACCGGTGCCTGGCTGTTCCTTAACTGCTCGGTCCATCACACAGCTGGACAATGAGACGCCACAGTTTTCTGTAAATGCTCTGATGTAGATATATGGATAATTGGCTGGTTGAGAGATGCACGGCTGAGATACGGCCCCATCGGCCCCTGCATGTCTCAGGTTTCTGTAGGGGAGAGATGAGCAGCCTTTGTTTCATTGTCAGATTGTAAAGTCAATGTTCCAAATGAGTGCTGGGCTAAGAATGTATTCATACTGTGTAAATTAGCACATAAATGGGAATACGTTGATGACCATTTCTCTTGAAGAATGTGAGCCAAACTGAAAATAAAAAGGAAGGTATTAGAAAGAAGGCCTTGTTGATGGTGCCAGTCTGGCTCCTTCTCTGTTTTCTTTTTTCTCTCTCCAGGCTGTGGCACGCTTCTCCTCAAAACAGCTAATGATGGCCTCATTTCTGGCCGAGATTTGGAAGGAAAGGGAAGCTGCATGGGCCTCCACAGAGAGCTGGTTATAATACTGGGACAGCGCTAATAAATGCTGGTGCTAGCCTGGGATTCCACTTCTTGCTCCCCCTCTCGGCTCCCCACAGCATGAAGATGGGCTCCAGAGTGCAGCGCTAGAAAGAAAAAAGTGTTCTCCAACAGTGATGGCAGGCACTTAAAAAAAATAATAAATGCCGCTGTTTGCTGAAATTCACTTCTCCTTATGTGTTATGATTCTACTCCCCTTGACAGCTGTTCTGTATAAATCAGAACAGTCACACTGCAGATTGTTCACTTCCCAAGTCTGTGATGAAGCTGCCAGCCACACTCTGGCACCGTCTCCTGCTCAGGCCTCACACTGTGTTAATACCCAAACAATCCATCTCCCGCCATCCAGCGTCTTCCTGCTCGGCCAAAAGTCATATCTGAGAGAGACAGCTTTTTGAAAAAGGCATCCGCTTTTCATTTCAGCCCGCCGTGTGGATCGCTTCTGAGCGTCCGCCAGCATCCAGACCTGCAAAACAAACCTGTCAGACATGTGGGAGATTTTGTGCATTGCTCCATTTTTCATTTTAATTGAAAATTTAGATTGAAAATTATATTATTTGTTTTAGCACAAAGTTGTTGTTTTTCTTAAATATTTATATAAGATTAAAGTGGATAGAGGTTTTATTCCCTATGATTAACACAATTATTATTATGATTATAATAATAATAATCCATCCATCCATTTTCT
>NW_015113721.1:176272-197764 GCF_001443285.1 Poecilia latipinna | reverse complement strand
ATAGTGTTGGTGGAGCTCACCACCACAATTTTTTTTGACTTAATTGCTAGGCCTGCAATTAATCACAGTTGACTCAAAACCATATTTCAACAAAATAGCAAAAAGCAAAATTTTTAATTCAAAAACCCTTTTTTTCTGCTAGATTACTGAATAAATAGGCATATGAGCTCAACAACAAAGGCTATTATTGTTTTTAATCTGTGTTTCAGATTACTCAGCCATCAAATTGATGTACAGTGCTGATATACCTACACTCATATTCACTATGCATTCTAATTTAGAATTTGTCAGATTAGAATTACCTTTTGAAGTTGAATATAATTTCATATCTTTGTGTACTTTTTATCCAAGTTGACTTAAAAGTGAGCTTTTATTTTTACAGGTCAAGTTACTGAACCGTACGTTTGCAATGCACAGATACAAAAAATTGGGCCAATGTTTATATCAGATAGTAATACTGCTGTTATGACAGTGTTGACCAACATCATCTTTTTTGATTACTAAATTAATCATCAGAATAAGTTATATACTACTCAATTACTAACATAATTATTGACAGTCCTAAAAGTAATACCATATTCAGATTTTCCATGAACCCTTTGTATTAATATTATGTCAATATTAATACAATTTTAATGCTATTAAATGAGTCAGATACAAATTCAAGTTAAAAAATATTCTATTAATCCCAAAGTGAAATTAAATAAATTCATGCCTCCCAGTATGGGTTAGCAAAAATGAAAAAAAAAAATGAAAAAATCTTTTTCAGAGACCCAACAATCCCTTTGTAGATGTATTGTCACAACTTACAAATTGTGTTTTAAATGACTCAAATTCGTTGTACGTTCATTATTTTCAGGCCTATATTCTGTCTTTGTTTTGGTTTCCATGTTTGTCTCAAAACAAGGTGGTCCTCAATCTTTGAAAATGTTTTTTATGTCTTCAAAAATATAATATATTTAAATTTCTCCACCAGCATTCATCAATTATCGGTGTAGAATGATCCAGTTGTGGCTCTCAAATCTAAGGTTCTTTGATTTTGAGGTGAAGAGAAATGATTTCATTTCCCCTTTAATTTTTGTTTAATTTGTTAATAAGAGTGCTGTGCAAACACAAATGTAATCTAAGCTGAATAAATTGAATTAGTGATAGTAGTAGGAGGTGTGGGTCAAATGTTCTCTATAACAAGAGGAGACACACAAAGTCACACAAAAGCAAATTCCTCTCAGCTGTTGGGCTAACAAAAGATGAAGTATACATCACCTGTGGATTCTCTAACATTTTCTTAAATACATAATGACATGATGGGTGGTGTCATGTTTCTGGGTCTTCATTTGGTTGTCTTAGGTAAGACAATGTTTACCCAGAACCTTATGCATGAAAGAATGTAGAAAATTTTTATTTTTACTTAGAGTGGAAAGAACAGAAAATATGCTTTATTGAATGTGCTTATGGCTTACAGTGTAAAGATGGTTGCATACCGACCGCCTCACTAGCTGCATTATCATTAACTAATTGTGCAAGTTGAAATTATGAAAATAAATTTGCTTAATTGTAACGTTTTCAATAAAAAAGTTGTTGCGCTGGGAGGATGTGGTTTTTAAGGCGTATCAAAATAGAAGTATTTTGTAAAACTCAAATGGAAGCACTTTTTTCACTCACAGTCATGTGATCAACAGTCAGCTGTTACTACTGTCAGAATCTGTGAAGAAGATGACAGGAAGCAGTGGGAGGATGATGGTTTGTTTTTGGGTTGGCCTTTTGGATAACGTGCAGCTGCTCCACCAGAGTTCTCACAGCGTCACACACGGCTCGTATACGTGGCGAGACGAATTGTCGCTCCAACGCCTGAAGAAGACGCCGACGTCTCCTCTGATTGGCTGAATAATGAATATACTTCATGTAACTTTTTACATTCATCCCTGCCATGATTTTTAAGGACTTATTGCATCATCAATCTTATTCATGTGTAATTTTAATTAATTTATTTAAAGGGCAAAATTGTGTTTTCTTGATATTAGCAGAATATTGACAAATATTTGTACACATTCATAATGAAACGCAGCTACTGTGAGCAATCACATGAACCTGCTTCCATGATTAACCAGTGATGTTTTATCACCTTGAAAACCTAAAGAAAGTCACATCTAGTCTGAGAAATGGGGTGCAGAGGGTGTGTTCTCCTTTACAGTATCGAGATGATTATTAAAACATGGGTTTCCTCTCTGATACTGTAGAAGGCGTGTTGTTGATGTGGGATCTGTCTGAGGCGATGGAACCCAGAGGTGAACTTCCTTCCATCAGCTCCATGTGAACAGGCTGAGCAATCCTAATGGGAAACACAGGCCTGGGTATAAATATCCACTCTGCAGTGTTCCTGGTAGCGTGTGTGCAGTGCTGAACGGGAGAAGCGAGGCAGCGAGCGCGCCAGCAGTCTGAAGGCTATGGTGAGCGTAATGAGAACCATGTTAGTGGGGGTTTGGCCTGGCTATATGACTCATCCCATAACAATGCTGCGTACCCCCAAAATGAAGTGTGGGGCCATGCATTTGATTAGTTTTAGGCTTTGTGCTTAACCTTGTACATTATGAGCAACTAGTAATAAAAATATAACACAAGAATACATTACATGGATTAGCGCAATAAAAAACTGGAAGTTTTTTTTTATAATTGGACTGGCTTATTTTTATTTTAATAATTGTATTTATGCCAGGGTGGCACAGTGGTGCAGTTGGTAGCGCTGTTGCCTTGCAGCAAAAAGGTCCTGGGTTTGATTTCCAGCCTGGGATCTTTCTGCATGAAATTTGCATGTTCTCCCTGTGCATGGTGGGTTCTCTCTGGGTACTCCGGCTTCCTCCCACAGTCCAGAAACATGACTGTCAGGTTAATCGTTCTCTCTAAATTTCTTTATGCATATGACCAGCATAAGGAGAATTTAGAGCATGGCTGTTTGTCCCATCTGTCTCTGTGTTGCTTAGCAATGGACTGGTGACCTGTCCAGGGTGACCCCACCTCTTGTCTGTTGACCATTGGAGAAAGGCACCAGCACCCCTTAAAGCCCCCACTAGGGATAAGGGTGTTGGATGATGGATGGATGGATTTATGCCAGCGTTGGATAGTGTTATATTCCTACCCCTAACCTTAACCAAAACTAAATTCACCCAATATATCTATCTTATGACCTTCAAACAGGGGGTCTGTCACATTAGAATTAATCTTTGGTTCCCATAGGGCCCACTGAACTTCAGAAGCTACTAAAAATACCTGGAGAGGTCATATTGTGTGTCTTCCAGGCATATAGTGCCATTTTATAGCACTATTAAGCAACTAAGTTACCTTCAGTTGTTGTAAAAGTAAAATAAAATATAACTTAAAAGAAATCTGACTTTGTAGTTTAATGTCTTGAATGTGGGCTTCTGTCTCATTTAGGCACTTCTGATTTTTCTGAAAGAATAGCATATTAACATGATGTGAAACTCAAGAAGGTTAATTTTACCTAATACTGCCCCTTAAATTAGGTAATATGAATGAGCACACACACACACACACACACACACACACACACACACCCACACACACACACACACACACACACACACACACACACACACACACACGCATACACGCGTACCATACCAACAGGGGACTATCGGTACGAATGCATGTGCACGCACACACACACGCACACACCTACACACACAAACAGTATATCTTTCTATCATTACAAGAACTTTGCATTGACTTCCATTACTTTTTAGTCATGTCTAGAGTCTAACCCTAACCTGACCTAAGCTCCATACACACCTTAGTCCTAAATATAACCCCTAATCCAAAAACAGCACTCCTTCTTAAGGGGCTGTAAAAATGTATTGAATTGAATGAAGTTTACCAAGTGGAAATCTTTCCGACAAACATGACATGAACATTTTCAGTAATCTACCTCCAGCAACAAACTAAGCTAAGTAAATGACTTCTTTGCTGAAGATATTCTGACAGATATTTATTGCTCAATCTTTCCATTGGAGACTGAATAATTCATCTTAAATATATGCATTTTCAAGTGCAACATAAAAATCTGAGTCGGTTCGGTCATAGGGAGTTACTGGGTGTCTGGCCATGAGCAGCTTTATATTTCTGTTTTAAATCAGGCTTGAGGAGATTTTCCAGGGTGTAGTTTCCCTCGGTTTCCTCCTCCCATCTGTTGTAAACTCAGCAAAAAGACATAAAAACATAATAATACAGGCTTTGAATGACATTAAAACCACACAGCACACACGTTACTTTGACAGGATGGGGATTTTTTTCCAGTAGAGAGGCCCTGACGTCAACCAGTATGGAGCTGAGATTCCAGCAAAGACTAAATTGCTCAGGAAACTTAGAACAGAAACAGTTCACCATGAAAAAGTATTTACTCCCTTTTTGATTTTTTTTGGTCATCCTTAAATGTTCTGGATCATCAAGCTGATGGAAACATCTTTCCAACCAGACTATAATTTCGCCCTAACCCTTATAACCGCCATCAAATCCCTGTTTGACTGCCAATCAGTCTTTTATAACATGGCGGCTGAGTTTGGGTTCACTCTTTTTTACTACTTCACAGCACAAACAAGTGCATGTCTTAAAAAAAGCTTGGGCCTTCTGGGAAATTTGAAAACTGACGTCAAAGCGACTGCATAAAGGCCATGAGTGGAGAAAATGAATTAATCGCAAAATGCAATTCTGTAATTTGAGGAGTGTGACTCATGGAGATAAACGGAGGAAACTGTGTTCCTAAAATAGTAGAGGATGTTACTTAACAACACTTTACAGGATTATCATCTGCAAAACATTTTGTCTCTGTCTCACTTCTACCACAGAGTCCATAAGAACAGCAGCTCAGATAAAGCAGAGACGGGGACTGCAGCCCTCCTGTCCTCATGCTGAACTTAAAGGCCATCCCTCTACTCACGGCTGTTATCTGTTGCTGCCTCTGAAACAGTCAGGGTTGAAAATGGCCACCTTCCATTACCAAATTTCACGCTTGCATAGCTGCTTTCAGCTGGAGCCGCAAGACACAAAGAAAAGGGAGTGGAAAAAAAAGGGATGTGGAGCTCTTCAGCTTTCTTTTGCCCTCGTACTTTAAGAAGCAGTGATGGTGTAGCTGCACTCAGCCTCCACCAGGCTGGAAACAACCAGACTTTTTCAGGTCATCTCTGGAGGAAGAAAACTTCAGACTGCATCTAATGTTATTTTAGAGTTCTGTTGGCCTCGGAAAAGACTAAAACGTATGGAGTTCCGCACTTATCAAGTTCTGTATTTTTAAAATCATGGTAAAAAGAATGTGGTGTGCTTCAGAAGCTGTGTTCCCATTACTAATGTGCAAAAAAATGTTAACATTTGGCTAATGTCGAAAAAACATGACATGAACATTTTCAGTAATCTACCTTAAGCAACAAGGTAGATAGTTGCTGAAAGTAGAAACAATCTACAAGAAAGTGAGAAATGTAAGACTTTTTTGCTGAAGACATTCTGACAGATACTGATTGCTCAATCTTTCCTTTGGAAAACACAATTGCGGTGTTTCAATTAAATAACATGATTAAAGACATAAATAAGTTGGTTCACGTGATAAGACATTAAAAAACATGCAGTACCATCATCCTCTTTCTACTTCCTGTCATCTTCTTCTTTGTGGTTTGCGACAGTAGCAACATCTGATTTTTGATAATGTGACTCGTGTGATGAGTAAAAAGTGTTTCCATTGTAGTTTTGCTAAATAAACCAATTTTGATGTGGCCAAAAAAAAAAAAAACACCTTATCCTAGCACCAAAACTTTTATCTATTTTTATTAATTATGTTTCCATTGTGCAAATTTATTTCTGAAATATCAAACTGTAAATTATATGGTCAGTGGAAATGCAGCTAGTGACAGACTTCTTCCATAAGTTCAGAATTATTATTTCCAGCCGTTGTTTACATCTGAATTTACTGCGTCTGGCTTCATGTTCCTGTCATGATGTAAAAGTCGGATAAAATGCGACTTGACTGTTCAGACTGGAGACGCTTTGAAAACAATCGGACTCATATAATAATAGTATTTTTCAAACAAATACTACAAAGTGCTTTACACAAAAAACATCAATTAAAACAACATCATAAATAAAACAAGAAAGAATAAAATATACCAAATCAATTAAGATATAGATATGACAAAGTGAAATAATAAAAATAAGAAAGAAATTCAAATATTAAAAGCCTTAATATAAAAGTCAATTTTAACTAATGATTTAAAAAAAGACACTGAAGAAGACAAAAGGCCTTTATAATATTTATTTCTAGGATCTGATTCAGTTCCACATAACAGGAGATTTTGGCGAGTAAAAAGATATTGAACTTGAGACTCACTTTTTCTGCTCTGTGAAGTAGCCTAAGCTTTTAGTTTATTTGACATGCTGAGCATTAAGAGCCTTGTTAATCAAACGGTTCTAATAGTTTTATGTATGCTACATTTTCGTGACATTCTCATTTTTAATTGGATAATTCAACAACACTTGGAAGTGGCCCGTTTGGACCAGAATGGTGTCAGGGTTTTTTCTCCCAACAAATAAGTAAATGAGGAGGAGTGAGTTGGTTCTGAATGCATGTGATGGAACAGCAACACAGTGCTTTACATGTTTTTATGAATTATGTATTTGACTCAGTGGTTTGATAAATATGACCCCCATTACTGCGTTGACCCTGAACTGATCCTGCATTGAGAGCTGCTCTCTCTTCTCAAACAGCAGCATAACCAGAGAGCACTTTAACAGTCCTCATTACGATGCATGCTGCAGAATTGACAAGTTCTCCTGAGGGACAGCTGCAGAGCGTTCCTCTGCTCCAGATGTGTTGGAATCTGCTGACATTGGCACAGACACAGGGCCAAGTATTGACCCTGAGAATCACCTAGCCTCACCTAAATTGTAATGCAAATGAAATGAGAGGAAAAACAAGCTTTCACATGGAACTGACAGAAGGAAACGGATGAAACAGAGGAGCATGTGAACGGTGCTGATGTGACTCCTGCAGCAGGCGGTGACACTGGTGGGCGTTTGAGTGAAAGACAGCGTAAGAAGTGTATGAAACAGCACATCAGTCATCCACAGGTGGAGCTGTGCAGGTGGTGCCAGCTCATTTGATGGGATGCTGCTGCTACTGAGCAGAGTGGAGCTGACCTTCAGGCACTTTGAGATTCAACAAGGAAAGGTAAAATGGAAACCTCTCTTTGGGAGGAGATTCTTTCTTCATACAACATTCCACCAAATTCCAGGAAAATTTGCCCTTCACATAACAGAACAGACATAAAACATAAGATGGGAGAGATTAATATGGAAAAAACAAACACACTAGTGAAGGTTGACTTACTTTGTAATATAACCCGCATTTACTTTATTTAGCTGTACATTCAGAGTTTCCATTCGATGCGTCAAAGCAAAACAAAGGAATGTGTTCCTCTTTAAATAGCACAGCTCACCCAGTGTGATTCAAAGTGCTTTCTAGAAAAAAAACAAACAAACAAAGAAAACAGCTCCAAAATGCAAATGAAGCGCCAGCAAAAAGAAACATACCTACAGATAACAGCATGAATACGTGCACTTGGTTTAGAGCAGGGGTGTCAGACTTATTTTTATTTTTGGCCATATGAGAATCATAAATATTCTCAAAGGCAGAACATGTCAGCCTAGACCTTCTGGATGAAGCAAAGCATGGAACAAAGGTTTTCACCAGGTTAGTGACTCGTCCTTATGCATCATATAGAATGCAAACCCACCTCTTGTGCTGCTGGCTACTACTTTGATAAACATGGAAGTCTGTGAGAAGAGAATTAGCCTAATTAGCAAGCGGGTCCTCATGGTAAACCTCTAGAGATGGAAATCTTTAGACAATCTCTGTTTCTATTTCATTAGATTTCAGAAGGCTATAACAAAATCAGTTATTCCCATAACAGATTTGTTCTTATGTCTTGGAAGAAATCTTCTAAATAAATAAAAAGCTACTTCTGCATGTGTGGGATTGTTGGTTCACAACGGAAGCAAGCCGACCTTGTCATACATGTAGAAACGGAGCGGGAATGTTTCTGTTTCAGTTCTGGCTGTACACAAAGTAATGACAGACATGGAAATCTGTGTACACAGGGGCAGGCTCAGACATGGCGCTCTTCTTTCAGACGACAGAAGCCTCTTTCCTTTTCTTTTAGACTTTTACTTCTCTACTGGTGGCAAGGTTAGTTCAGGTGAAAACAGAAATTCATGGAGAGAGTCATACTCTGTGCTGTAATCTGGTTTAGGTTGCTAAACTAGTTTGGTTTAGAGACTTTAATAAAGTGCAGCCTGAGGTGATTCTCACTGAAACAGGAAGAATGACATATGTTGGAGAAAGAAAAAAAAAACACTCTACACATGCTATCCACAAGATAAGGTTTGTTTTCTGTCTCTGAGCTGTTTGTGTCCTGAAGATTCCCTGAAAATCGGATTTTGTCTTAATGTGCAAATTCCCTCCATGATGACATTTTTCTACTGCAGGGGTCATGTGAATTCTATCCGGATCTATAATGAGATAATTACTCATTGGATTTTATTTGGCTGAAGAATGTCACCAACACCACTTCTTGGAACAACTGATCTATCTCTAAAGTGCCTAATAAGATGATGCTCTGCCATGTAAATCACTGTAAAAATGTAAAAGAAGGAGGAACAGAAAAACAGTGGTTTTCAGGGGCAACAGTCAGTCTATCACCATGATGAATCTTAGAAACATTTATCCACTCGACCTTATAAAATTCAACAGGTCTATCAGATTGTGGAAATCATCTTGCAACAATAGGTTTGGCAATTCATGAAAAAATGCTGAAGGACGACAGAATGAATTTAGATCAAAATGACCAAATCGAGGCACAGCTTGATTATCAGGGAATGGTCAAATAATTGTCAGTCTCAGTTGTTTATGAATACCTGCCTGAGGATTAGGTATTAAATACAGTAGATGAAGGATTAAGTTCAGCACTGATATTCTTGAACAGCATAAATATATAAATTCTCTCCAAAATATAAAAGTTTAACAAAAGTAATTCACCTTTCTACTTGAAATGCTTCAGTTGACCAACTCACTCTGACAGTAATACTCAATTGAGCTACTAAGTTAAAATGAAATACTAATCTACCAAAAACAGTAAAAGTGAACAATTAAAATAAAACTCAGATAAATGATGTCACAGTTCAGTGTGAACCGTTTGGTTTGGGAACCTCAGCATCCCATCTTTGCTCCTCACGGATGATAAGGTTCTGTTGACGTCTTTGGTCCATGACCTTCAGCATGTGGAAGCAATCCACAGCTAAGAGGAAAGAAGTTTTGTTGCGAGTCAGCTTCTGTAAATACAAGGCTGTGGTTCCTCATGGAATAAAACATGGATTGCTCCATCTTGGTTGGGCATCAGTCCCTCAAGGTGATGAGTTCAAGTGTCTTGTTCACAACTGATTTTAGGGTAGAATGGGGACAAACAGCTGGATTGGGAGTTCACCAGTAACATGGGCGCTGCACCATTCTGCTGTGATGAGCCAAGAAAATAAGCTCCTGATTTATTGTTCTCTGTAATGCTCACAACAGAAGACCCAAAATTTCAGCCAGCACACAGTTTGAAGAAATGAATGGTTTATTTAGAATGGGGTATATTGGATGACCAGAGGGACCAGGAACCACTGAGAATGGAGAAACAGGATAGTGGCTAGTAACTTAGTGTCAAATATTCAAATAAGAAAGCCACCAACCTTCTCAGGAAGTTTAAAGGAAGCTGAGGTGGTTCCTCAGGGAAGCTGTGATGACCAACCACCTCCAGGGGTTGGTCATCACAGCTGGGGGGAAAAATTCAGGAGAAAACTGAGCCCAGATGTTGACAGGCTGAGGCAGGGTCAGAACTAAAGAGACAGATAAGTTTATCTGGGGGGTCAGGCTGGAGTCCAAGGTCTGGGCACAGAAACAGGTCAGGCTCTTGAAGGCAATCCTAGCAGACAATTCCAAGGGGCGAGGCAGAAGGTGAAAGTCGAGAGGTTGAAACAAGGTCATGTCCAGGGAACAGAAATGAGTAGAGTATCCAACATAGGCCAGGCAAAGCAGGGAGATCCAAAAGGCAAAACATGGTCAAGATTGTGGTCAGGCAAAAAGAGGCAACGCTGGATATCTACTCACACCCAAGGGCTTTCAAAAATCTGGCACTGTCTGCCAGTCTGAGGCTGAATATAACAGTTGGTGAGCAGGTGAATGGAATAAGCCTGATTGCACTGCAGTGTGGTTGTGTGCAGGTGGTCCAGAGGAGCTGATTGCAGCGGTGAGGGCAGAGGAGGGAAACAGAGCAGGCAGACAGGCCAGAACCACAACATTCTCATTATAATAACTTAAATGTCTCCTGACAGTCATGGTGAAGGCACTCTGAGAACAAGGGTGTAGATCCCATCTACGGGGGGGACAGGATGGGGTTAAAGAGGAAAATTTCTTAAGACCAATTTTGGAGGGGTCAGCAAAGTTACAGTGAAATGTAACGTAAAATGTGGTTTAAAACTTTTTTAAACCACATTCAAGCCGCAGGACCAAAAATGACTAGTAATGCACATCAAACACGTTTTTCTAAGTAAGCAACCTATTGAGGAAAACAAACAAACAAAAAAAAACTAAAATTCAATTGTTGCTTAGAAACGAGTTTTTTTTTTAGTTTGAATGATCTAATCTCTGCTGCTACACCTTTACAAAAATTTAAGGTTCTAAATAAAAAAGCTTTAATGAGTAACGATTAAAATTCCCCATAAGCATTGATTTATTGAAATGGCTCCCAATTCAATTTATTGGCTGTTTAAATTATAACTTGTTAAGTTTTTTTTAATTTTGGCATGTCCTGGATGACTGAGAACAAATAAGTAGATAGAAATTAATATCTGGGAAGTATCATAACTTAAACATAACACTTAACACTTTGAGCACCAGGGTTTATATAGAAAAATATTCAGATTTTATTTTGTGGTTTTAAACCTTTATTGAAGACAATGAGAAATGAAGGCATCACTTTCTTTCTTTTTCTATCTGTTCTCTGTTCTTGGCTCCCACGCAGAGCTGGTCCACTTGCTCAGCCCCTCCTCCCGTTTCAAACTCTTCTAATTAACTAAAAGTTAAAGAGCTAAATATGAATCAGATGATTGCTACCTTTGACAAAAAAGCTTAAGTCTATGAAAGCAGTGTAGCAGTTTTGCTAATGAGGTAGTTCATCATGGTTCAGCCAAAGTAAGAAATTAACGAACTACAGTAACTTTATTGTTGATGTGTTTCTTCTTATTGAGCAGTGAAGGTAAATAAAATGTTTACATGTCTTTTGTTTTAAGTATTTACTTACTGGAGGGTTTTATTTTTGTGATGCAGAGCCACAGCTAACAGTTAGCTCCACAGTCAGCGGCTCTGAGGAGCCTGTGTCGTTCAGTAGCGCAGCTGTTGCTCCTCTACACTTTGGACTGAACCATTGTTCTAATAATGGTAGGGGGGGACCTAAAAATTATTTTTTTCTGAGATGAATGACAGATTTAGTTCGTTCTTTGTTTCTTTTGCCTTTTCATATTGATATTATTTAAGTGCTAATGTTTCTTCAATTATTTATTTATTTTTTTTTTTGGGGGGGAGGGCAATTCTAGACTTTTCCAAAATTGGGGGGGGGGGTCCGGATTCCCCCCGGCCCCCCAGGATTTACGCTTATTCTGCCATATTTACACTGAGTGACATGAGATATGATGTGGTTTCACTGTTACTACTGAACTGTTTGTGTCAGCTAGCTCCCATGTTATGTTAGAGTAGAATAAGGGAGAATTCCCACCAGCTCCATTAAGTCTGTTTTAATTCAACTCCAGTTTGTTTGTCTACAAAGCCATGTGTGGAGGTGTGAATGGACAATCGAGCTCTGACGTGGACCAAGAAAGTGAACTCTGGTTCACCTACCAACCTACCAAGTGGACTCAGGTGCGGTTAGAATGCACATGTGAATGCCAAGCAGACCGGAGACCGCTCCAAAAGCAGGAAGTGGACTGCAGCGCAGCCAATTCCCTAAATGGTTCTTGGTGCAGCGCCCCTACAGGTAAGGGGGAAACAGGTTTTTCAAAAGGTTTGGTTCATTACACACAGTGCAGTGTGAAAGAGAACCACATCAGCTGAAAATATAACAAATGTTGGTCCATAGTCGAACCGAGTCTACACCGAGTTCCTTTAAATATAGACTAAAAACCCACCTGCTGAGTTTTGAAACAATCAGTGAAACATTAATCAACATTCTAATGAGTAAAGATGGCACCTGATCAAATATAATGCTTCATTTGCTGATTGTGTGCTATATGATTTTATATTTTTATGATGTACTGTAAAACACTTTGAACTGCCTTGTTGCTGAAATGTGCTATACAAATAAACTTGATTGATTGATTGATAGTCTACCAGACTATCAGACAAGCATGTGAAGACTAGCATGTTTTCTACCATGTGTGGAGACATACTAAATCAAAACAAGGTTTAAGATCATTATCTTACCAATGTTCCAATTATACTTCTATAATGGTAAATGCAATGTGTGTAAAAAGAGTCTTTTAATATAAAAAATCAGACATTTTATTTGATCTTGAAAAAGTTCTTGAAAATAAGTTAAATCTCTCACTTCCTTTTGTCAGATTGTGAAGTTTTCTACACAGAAGACAGACATATTTTTTTCAGCTGCATATAAAGCAGGACATTTGTAAAACAACAGAACATGTTGTGACCATATTCCGATCAAAGAGTAGAACCAGATGTAGGGATTCTGCTGCGATGAGCACAGGAGTGTTGATCTGCTTCAGGGTTCAACGTTTAACAACTATACTGTGCTGCTGTCACAATCACAGAGAAACAGTCTGTTCCAGATGGCCACATGTTAGCCTCACATTTCTATTTACAAAGCAACTGACTCAGTCAGTGTTGTTGTGTGAAACATATGTTCTACGTCCCAGCCCCCAAGGTCAGTCTTCACAGTTGTCAGATGTCTATGTATGTGACAGTCCATGTCAGGAGTTGTTGGGGTAGTGGTGATGTAAAAGCTGTGAAACAGTTGAAGAGAGCAGGAACAATGGCTGTGGCAGCTGATGCCTCAACATGGCGGCTTTAGCAGGCTGGAGGCTGTTTTTAACCCTGAGGCTCTACTGTGGCAACACATAAGGTCTTCTCTGGAGCAAGTCACATTCCAGAGCTTTGGGAGACATAAGGTGCATCACCTTTGTTGTTCATCTTTAATTTATTGACATAAGTTACACACAAAGGACATCCCTACAATGGCGTACTAGGACCATTGTAGACGAAAAAAAAAACAGGAGTACGTTTTTGCCGAAAAACAAAGAAATTCTTGAAAACACGTGGAAGCTTCTTAGTTCCAAGTCAAAGATGTGCGATGACTTTTTTTCTTGCAAATTTTAGACTTTTCAAAGTCAGGAAAATAATTTCTGAGATTAATCTGAAAGTTTCTGAGTTGTTGGGTATTCCTTTTGTTTCTGTCAACCACAGCTTTAATTTACAGTCATAAGTTTCTGTGTCTTCTGGAACACGGTGACGATAAAATTTTGGATAACAGCTGAGTGATCAGAGCTGGTGAATCTCTAAATGTTAAGTCTGGTTGATATATGGAAAAGCAATGTGGTAATTGCAACAAAATGTTTTCTTTTCAGTCATATACATTTAAAGAACTTTTAAATTTCTTGCCAAAGAAATGCATTTCTTCAGACTGCAGCAGTTCAGAGGGGAGGAGGAAATTGATCTTTTCAGAGATTACTTGTTTCATGTTGTTCTGTCACAACATGGTACAGTTTTAACAAATACATAAAAACCATATTCTGTATCAGGGTTACATACTGCAGCTTTAAGTGGTTTAAGGTCAAGAAACCAACAAAGTGAACTCCTATGGCTCCTTAAAATTTGCTATTTCAATTGAAATAGAAACTAACTTTATAAACCAGTTACATTCAATTAGTAGCTGCCTCAGTGTTTAAGTGATGTGTGTTAAAGCTGCAGTATGTAACTTTTAGTTAAAAAAAAAGCTTTTTACATATTTATTAAAATTATAATTTTTATTAGACCGATAATCTATGAAAAAAATCTAACTCCTCTGCCTTCTCCCAGTGCTCTCAGTATTAACTGCAGAAATACACCACTAAGTCCAAAACAACCAATTAGAGCCAGGAGGAGGGGCTTACTGCTGTCAATCAGTCTTGTGGTCGTCCCCTCTCACTTCCTCTTTGCTAAGCTGCAGCTGATCCACCATTAGTACATTGAGCAGCGAGTACTGCTCAATGTACTCACAATGAGTTTTTTGAAAGTTGTCTTTAAAAAAAAAGACATTTTCAAAAAGGACAACTTAAAACTTTGAAACACTTTGATACCTTTGTAATGTTGATGTTTACAAAAAATTATGTAAAAAAAGCACAGTCTAACACTAATGATAAGAAAAATAGACCTAAAAATATTATTTGTCAAAATTCCATTCTTTCTAAATAGATAAACTGCTAAAACATGAATGTTACTGTGTCTGCATTTGAAAACATTTGTTCATGTTCATTTTTAATCCAAAGTTGTTAGAAGTAGGTCACAGAGAGCCACTGCAGCTGCAGAGCCCCTACACTGACCGAATGTAGATCTAGGAAAAGTTTAAAGGTTGTTAGGTTTGCTGTCAAACACTAAACTCCTTCTATAGGAACCAATTAATCACCTTTACGATAAGGCTCAGCCTGGTGGTGTTTGAAGCAGCAAAGATTGTTGATAGGTGAGCTTATGCTGTCATACAGTCTGATACACAGATTGTATGACAATGTAGACAGAACAATGTCTACACCATCGTACTATCTGTGTAACTCTAAGCCAGGCTGTTTCGCTGCATGAAATGGAGCGTGTTTTTCACTTGATTTCCTCTCAAACCAACTTCTGGAAACAAAAAGGAATTTGGGTTAAAAAGCAAGCCCCCCTTAAAAAATAATAAATTCCAATCTTTACTGTCTGCATAGTTGAAAGTTCAGCAGCACATCTTTCATGTAAAGAATTTCCTTTTCCTCGCCGTTCCTCTGCAGCTGCTCAGAGAGAGAATACCAAGAATGCTCACTGAAATCGGCTCGTCCAAGCCACATATTAGCTTCATCTGAAGGAATCTTCAGAGCATAACAGACATATAAGGCCGATTGCTGTACTTGTCTGACAGAAGAAAAGACATTAGACAAATAGCTCAAAAGTTGAACTGGTGAGTTTGTTTTTTATTTATAAAGAAATCAATGTAGTGTGTGCTTATATAAGATTTTTTTTCTATAAATATAAAATGTTCTCTTCATAGCAAAGGTAATGAAAATTACTTCAAAGCCATGACAACTGTAGATACGTCAAGACAAAAAAAGAGTTCTTAGGAATCGGAAGCACCGTGTGGAAGAGAATCTGACAAGGATACGCAGTCTGTGTGTGTGTGCGTTTGTTTGTAATACCTTGTGGGGATGATTTTCCTGACATATACTACGTTGTGGGGACCGGAGCCTGGCCCCCACGAGGGGAAACCCTGTTTTTGGGTCAGTGGTCAGATTTAGGGCTAAGGTATGAATTGAGTTTTGGTTAGGGTTAGGGTTAGGCATGTGATGGTTAGGGTTAGGAAAAGGGTAAAGGTAAGGTTTAGGCTGTAGAAATGAATGGAAGTCAATGGAAAGTCCCCACAAAGATAGCCAGACAAACATGTTTGTGCGTGTGCGTGCGTGCATGTGTGTGTATGTGTGTGTGTGAGTGGCCACTCTGCATTTCAACACAACGCTTCCTTTCTGCAGTGGAAGACATGCAAGCTGCTGGCTGCGTTTCAGTCCTGCATTGCAGCCATGTTCTCCACAATCTGCACCTCACCGACGGACCTTTGAACACCAACTCAAACATTCAGCTTCCAAGTAAAAAACAAGGTTACATATTCATGGATCTCCCCCACCCTCACCTCCACCCCTACCCCTACCCCGATCCCTCCATTACAGCATCCTGTTTACCCTCAGAGACCCACTATCCTATGGACAACACACATCTCCATAAACTGTCAGAATATTATTTTCCATGGTGGATTAAAATGAAGAGTCCTGGTGTTTATGTCCCTCTAATGCATCATCATGTGGCGCCCACAGCCTTTCACTTTGACCCAGAACGTTCTCAGAGCTTCGTTACCCATAAAATAATGCAGATTACATCCTGCAAGGCCAGCTGCATCAATAATTCTGCTTGGATTTACCTCCTTACAAATTAAAATTGCATCTAGCACATCTAACATTTTTCTATCATTTTTAGCTACATTTGTTTTTATGTCAAATAAAGACCCAGAAAGACTGCAATAAAAGCTGTAAGATCCAAAAAATTCATGGTTTACTTTTTTTTTTTTGCTCTAAAAATAGTTATTATGAAACCACTCCATATTATTTTTCTTTAGATGTTCTGCTAATTATTTGTACAACTGTCAAAAATCTCCAAAGTTTGACAGATATTTGATCATTTCTCACCTGTGAGTAAAACCAGCTACTTTTACTCTTTAAATGAGTTTTGCAGAGAAATTTAAAGCATCTGCTGCTTCTTCATTTAATTTCATCAAAATATATTAATACTCTAATTCTGAGCTGTGGAGGAATAGATGTGAATCTGTGAATGATCAGGTTTTATTATATTAAATTATTAATTAACTTGGGTCATTTCACACCATCACCAGTTTCAACCCTTATTTTGGACCAACACAATCACTTATTAACGCCATTTTGTACTTGATAACTGTTTTACAGGTTAACTGTTATGGTGATATATGGTCAAAAAACTCTCAAATCACACATGTACCTTCGTTGAATCGAATATCCTCCTCTGAAATCTTTACTTTAGGGTTGTAACTAACAGTTATTTTAGTAATTGAATATTCTATCGATTATTCAGCCAAATAATCGATTCATCAGATGAAAACGGGCCCATTCTGCAGATTTTATCTTTTTAATTCAATTATAAATTTTAGAAATAAGAAAATAAACACTTACTGCCTAAAATGCAAAAACAGCATTCCTTTAGTGAGTACTTGATCATTTGGAGCAAAGGATGAATTTCAAACATCAACAAGTGGAAAGCTCAGGCCTTTCAGTTGGACTGAACATCCATACAGCGCAGGGCTGATCTGGTGTTATTTATTAAGATTAATAATTGGACAGTAAGAGTTGGTTGAAAATGTTTTTTCTTTGTTTTTTAACCTGAAACTGAGTTCTGTGTCAAACATATTGAGACAGAAATGGTTTTAATCTTAAATCCAAAATATAGATTATTTTGTGCTGTTTACTGCTCTGAATATGTTATTCATTTAGGAAATGGTCTATGAGTCTGTACACTCCACTTGAACGATTAATTGATTACTAAATTAGTTGATCACTATTTCAATAGTTGATTCATCGTCATTAACCTGATTAATCCTATTTATCGCTTCCAGCTCTGTATTTCCTTATTCCCATTTATTTTGGTTCCTAACCCCATTTGAGTCAGTTGACTCAATAAAATGGGTCACATCATGACTCCTGATCAAAACTAAACTTTTTGCAGATCTTTTTAATTAGAACCGTTCCACCACATTTCCTTTGCCGGCCCGATTTATCACCAGTTGAAAAAGTTCCACAACAAAGGTTGCAAAAGATGAAGTTTTTGACCAGCAGCTTATTAAATTGATCAGTTACTAGCCTCTCACAGTAAGCAATAAATCAGTTGACCACATGATCAATTAAAATCAGCTGGATAATTTCCATTCTGATAATTAATGTTTTTTACAGAGCAATTCTCCTCATAATCCGTTTCATTCATGGTCTCGGTGGTGGGTGGTTTTTATTTCCATTTTGTTTCTTGGTTTTGGTTGGAGGCTTTTGGGGGAGAATATTTCAAATATCTTCCAGTTCCAGTATTAGTGTTCTTTACTAAATTAAAGTTTATTGATCTTTGAGAGGGCAACCTTGCATTATTTTTGCCATTATCATTCTATTACTTGAAAATGGTCTCAAAACAACATTATTGTTTATCATAATAATTTCTAGGGCAATTTATCAATGGCCAAAATTTGCCTACGAGTCACATGATTTTAATTCTTTAACATTTTTTATAAGTTCCTTGTAGTGACATCTAAAATCCCAAGGTGTCTAAAAAGCAAAATTTAAAATTATTCTATTTTTACCTTAAATCTCCTAAATATGTGGCTAAATGTGTCCGAAACTATTTCCAATCCCAAATCCCCTTGTTTTATTTGAATGTGCTCTGAAGATTATTTTGCTCAGGTTTGCTGTATCTCTGTGGAGGAAGGCATTTGGCACTAAGGATTCCCATATATGCAAAAAAAAAAAGAAAAAAAAGAAAAAAAAAAGAAATGACAGAGTGAAAACCGTCTTGATTCAGAGCCGGAGCTCTGCAGGAGAAACCTTATTTTCCATTTGCACGGCAATAAGAACTTCTTCTTTTTTTTTTTTTTACTTACTTTAACAGAGGAATGTTACATCTGCAAGGGCCCATAGAATACACTGTTCATAACCATCTGTCTCAGTGACTCCTGATAAAAAAATAGGAGTCATACACCGCACCGCGTTTCTTGTCCCAGGCGGCCAACGCGAGGCCTCAGAAAGCATAAGCTGCTTCCTCAGACACAAGGTGCAGCTGGTTAATCAGGATAAGAGGAGGCCACGAGGAAGCACTTGGGTTTCACGGGACTCTTCTTAGAATAGACCCTGCACTCGTTCACAAGTACTCCACCGACCTACAGACACAAACACTCTGTGTGAAGTACTCCCATGGGTGTCCACAGTAAATCGGGTCATGAGACAGACACCAGGATTCGCTACGGTTAGCTGGCTTTTTGTGATGTTTCTCCAACATATCCAAAGATGAAAAAAGATGGACTATTTTTTTCAGCCTTTAAATACAAATATATACTTTAAAAAAATCTCACAAATGTGTATGTACAATAAAACAGAGCGAAGGTCTCTGGCGGGTCCAAAAAACAGGAGAGAGTTTGTGAAAAGCCCGTCAAACTGTGGTTTCGCCCTGCTTGCTGTTGGCCAGTCTCGTGTAAAACCTCCGCCATGAGTTCAGGGTCTTCCCAGACCAGATCCAGAAGCCGGAAGTGATTCCCACTATGAGAGTCATGAGATACTTGATCATGAAGACGGTGAAGTCCGGGCTCATGTTGGGGTGGTTCTGGATGGGGCACGGCACGGCGTACGTCTGACATGACTGGCTGACCCACGTCCTCTCCCACTGCTCGCGGAAGGCCTGCTCGTAGAAGTAGCAGGCGATGACGATGGTGGCCGGCACGGTGTAGAGCACGCTGAAGATCCCGATCCGCACCATCAGCTTCTCCAGCTTCTCTGTCTTGGTGCCGTCGTGTTTCATGATAGTCCGGATGCGGAAGAGGGACACGAATCCGGCCAGGAGGAAGGAAGTCCCGATGAAGAGATAGACGAAGAGAGGCGCCAGGACGAAGCCTCGCAGGGCGTCCACGCTGTTGATGCCCACGAAACAGACCCCGCTCAGTACATCTCCGTCCACCTGGCCAACTGCCAGGATGGTGATGGTCTTTATGGCGGGAACGGCCCAGGCTGCAAGGTGGAAGTACTGGGAGTTAGCCTCGATAGCTTCGTGGCCCCACTTCATCCCGGCCGCCAGGAACCAGGTGAGGGCCAGGATGACCCACCAGATGGAGCTGGCCATGCTGAAGAAGTAGAGCATCATGAAGAGGATGGTGCAGCCCTCCTTCTTGGTGCCCTGCACCACAGTCCTCATCTCTTTCTCAAAGCGATCATTGCAAACCACCTTGTCTTCCAGTAGGAATCCAGCAATATAGGCGATGGACACCATGGTGTAGCAGCCAGAGAGGAAGACTATGGGCCGCTCTGGGTAGCTGAAGCGCTTCATATCCACCAGGTAGGTCAGCACCGTGAAAAGAGTGGAGGCGCAGCACAGGATCGACCAGATTCCGATCCAAATTCGAGCAAATTTCAGCTCCTCCTCGCTGAAGTACATAATCCCATGAGACTTCTTCAGCTCGCACGGGGCGCCGCAGTTCTCCTGCCCCAGGAAGCGGTAGTTCAGGTAGGGGGGGACTACGAGGAGCCCCGGGCACCTGAACTGACCGTGCGTGGGCTCGGGCGGGGAGCGCGCGGTGGGGTAGTGCCCGGGCCCCTCCGTCTCCGCGCGGTCCGACATGTTCTGGCCCACGCACAGCTCGCCCGCGCCGTGCACCGGGAACTTCTCGCACGCGAGGCTGTCGGGCCACTGGAAGCCGAACTTGTTCATGAGCGCCTCGCAGCCCTGCCGCGCGCGCTCACACAGAGAGCGGCACGGGGGCAGCGCCTGCTCCAGCACAGTGCACACGGGTGCATACATGGAGCAGAGGAAGAACTTTAAATCCGGGGAGCACTGCACTTTCACCAGGGGGTAGAACTGGTGGACCTCCAGTCCCGCATCTTCCTGGTTCGTGTGGCCCAGCAGGTTCGGCATGATTGTCTCGTTGTAGGCTATGTCTGTGCACAGCGGGATGGAGATCGGCTGGCAGAATCCGTGTTCCGGGATAGACATTCCTCGGTCTCCGTACTGAGCGTTGACCCTGAAGGAGGCGGGCAGGATGAAGAGCAGCAGAGAGACCGCCGTGCGGAGCAGTCCGTGGAGCAGCATTGCGAAGAAGGATCCGCGGCACGACTTTCTGTTTGTTAGGAATAACTTGACGTTCCCTCAGCCTCAGCAGCTTCCCTGAGCGCTTCTTTGTTGCCGAGCTGAACGCAGCGTCTCCCCGCGGTGCTCCTGTCCCCGTCCCTCAGCTTCTCATCCCGCGGCGGGGGAGATAAACGGAACAAAGATCCGCGATCCTCAGCAGCAAACCCGAAACCTTCATTTAAAATCCTCTTTGGAGCCAAATGAAGAGGTTTCCCTTCCAACGCAGGAGCCTCAGTATTCCGTCTGCACAACACAGAGTCAGAGCGCCGATCAAACCCTCTGCTCTCTCTCTCTCTCTCTCTCTCTCTCTCTCTCTCTTTCTGCCTCCGTCTAGTTAGAGCCAAATGCACGTCAATGCATGTCCAACATCCACCGAGCCCCTTCAAAATAAAAGCTGTTTTACACCCAAGTCCTGCTAGATTTGATGGTTCTCTTTTATTAAGGATGTTCTCATCAGAAAGCAGTAACAGAAGTACTTATTTGAGCTTCATTTTAAAATACAACATATGAAATTGAAAAATATAGTTTCATAATATATATATATTTTTATGTGGTCAATGAGTAAGTAGAAATTACAATTTTTGTGCATTTTTCTTTCCCTAAAGCACACACACAAAATAATAATAATAAAAAGTTTGCAAATGTAATTGCATTCCAAAAGAAGCCGCTGATGCTTTGACCACCATGGCTGTAGATGCAGCTGTTTCTTCTGTACAGCT
>NW_015113721.1:119057-172096 GCF_001443285.1 Poecilia latipinna | reverse complement strand
GTCTGTTGCTATATTCTCATCTCAGTCTGTTCTCCTTCTGGGATTTCTCTCATTGAGCTCAATTTCTCCCAACAGGAAGCAGAGTTGTGAACCATGACATTGATTTTCTGCACTGTTTTAGAATGAAGCCATTCAGTCTGTGTTGACTATTCTTCCAAATACTAAACAATTAGTCAGAGAAAGGAATGTTTAAGGCATTTTGTTAAGATTTCATGGCCCTGTAATCCCTATGAGGTTGTTTATGGCACATGCAGTTTTTGGTCAGCTTCATTGAGCCGATGCATTACATAAGCCACTGTTACATATTAGCAATACATAAAACATATACAACTTGAACAAGATGAGCATGAATAAATAAAGGAAACATTTGGAGAAATAAATGAAAGTTCCTCAAGTTAGTCAAAGTTAATGTACAAGAACAAGTGTGTAACAGAAAGATCATATGGAAAAATGCTAGAAGATACTTTCTATCAGTGAGTTCCAAAATAAGACAACATAATGTTCTGTAGAAACAGGACTGTTACAGTAAATCAGTTCAAATGTTCCTAAAGTCAATGTTAAAGCTATTAGTTTGATGCAGCCAATAGTATCAGTCAACACATAAATTATTTTAATTACTAAATTAATTTGATGATATTTTAATTATTACATTCCCCACCCCCAACCCTATAAGACATGTGCACAAAACTACACTCGCTGAGTCTCTGTAAACAAAAGCCATTCCCTTCACATCTACTTCCTGTTTACTTCTGTCTTACTTTCTCCAGCTTTACAGCTTCCTCTCTGTCTTCCTCTCTCTTTTTGTGTCTGTCTTTTTTTACCATCTATCATTTTGTATATTAAATCCATCCATCCATATTTTATCTGACTGAATCCAGGATCTCATTCCTTCAGTCGTGATCTGTGTCTCATGACTACAGCTAAAGGTTGGAATGTAGACAGACTGGTACAGTGAGCTTCACTTTTTGGTTTCTTTACCACAACATTACTGGAGTGCAGGCTCCAATTGCTATCAGTCTCTCCTGCCATCACTTGGGAACCAGGCAAGGCCAGTTTATTCATACAGCAACATTCACACCCCAGGCAATCCAAAGTGTGTTACGGAAATTAAAAATTAAGCATAAAAACATTACATTAAAGATGAAAATGTTTACAGTTCGTTAATCGGACGTTTTCCATCCTGATTTAAAGGAAGCAACGATTTCTGCTCCTCTCAGGTTTTCCGCAGCTGAGGAGAATAGAAACTTCACCCGGTGTGGCTCTGGTCCAGGAACCAAGAAAGAAAGAGTTCTACAGAGACCAAGTTCTCATATTCTTCTGGTAACTCAGAAATGTGTTCTGGATTAAAAACCAGTAGTGCTTTACTGGCCAATACAAAGCCTGTCCTTCTACACACTGAGAGCCAGAGCAGATATTTAAAAACTTTTGTAATCTGATCCATTTTCCTGGTGTTGGTCAGAACTCTAGCAGCAGCACTTTGTATGCCAGATTAATTCTATACACACCAGTAAAAGGCAGCACTGTTTCTTATTTTAAGTCAAGCAATGGATCAGAAATACTTTCATGCCCCTCTAGTCACTCAGGTGATCACATGAACATGTTGAGCTGGTCATCTCAGATCTTAACTCTACTGAACATTTTTTTTTCTAGTAATTTTATGACTTCCTTCTGGTAATATATTTTTTATCCAGCTAATATTATGACTTTATTCTCATCATCAAACATTTTGTTCTCTTAGTCTTACCTCTGCCGTTGTTTTCATCTCACTGTTACAAACATCTCCAGCTCCATCAGCTGCCTACTGTGTTTTCACCAGTGTATACTAGGCTCCTTCTTCTACTGGGTTTAACTGGCAGCCTGTTGGTTATTTTGAACTCTGCTGCCACGTAGTGATCTACAGCCTTGTTTAGTAGTCAAATATGAAAAGACAATAGTGGCTCGGTTGGTAGAGCTGTTGCCTTGCAGCAAGAAGGTTCTGGGTTTGATTCCCAGCCCCGGTCTTTCTGCATGGAATTTCCATGCTCTCCCTGTGCATGTGTGGGTTTTCTCTGGGTACTCTGGTTTCCTCCCACAGTCCAAAAACATCTCCAAATTGTCCCTAGGTGGTGTGTCCTGCCTGTCTCTGTGTTGCCCTGTGACAGACTGGCAACCTGTCCAGGGTGTACCCTGCCTCTTGCCCATAACATTAGCTGGAGATGGGCACCAGCAACCTTTCCAACCCCATTAGGGATAAGGGAGTAAAGAAAATGGATGGATGGAAAAGACAATAAACTCTCCCTTCATCTCAAGCCTCATCAAACAGAGTTTGCTAAAGTCCCATTCCTCCTGACTGAAGACCAGTCTGCTTCTCAGCTGATGTCTTAGATGTTGTTTCAATATTTTCACATGATGTTCTTTCCTCTATTTTATGATGATGAGTAAGTCTGCAAACTGTAAGTTTGCTTTTATTTTGCAGTAAGCCTTCCTCCTGCCTAAATAACCTTTCAGTCCATGTCTACCTTTCAGTCCATGTCGGTACATTTCACATTTGGATGATGACACTGTCGTCTTCACATCATCTTGATTTTTGTTCTGCACATTTTGGACCAAAAGACATTAATCTTTTGGTCTCCTTCGTGATTATATGGTTTTTGGACAACCCCATCATGTCCATCCTGCTTGAACAGAAGAATACAACAACTTGAAGCATCTGCAAACTGTTACCAGGATCAACCAGACTAGAGCCGCTCCATGATTCTCATCCTGATATCTTGGCTTAATTTCTTTTGAAACACACACCTGAAACACACCAGAAAGCAGTGTGTTTCAGGTGTGGCCTTAAAAATGTTCTTGCTAAGTTTTCTGGCATTAAGCAAAGAAGAATAATTTGGTAATTCTAACTGACCTAAAAAAAAAGAAGCTTGATCTGATTTAACTTCAGATGGCGAGAGAACAACGTGTCCGTGTCTTTGTATTTTGTGTATGTAAATATTTGGTTTCAACTCTACATACAAACCAGTGTGCACATTTAGAATGAGTTTAGTCACAACTTAGTAACAAGCTCTATCAGAAATTACATTGTGATTTAAAACAAATATTATTGTGTTATTTTCAGAACAGTTTACACGAGAGATGTTGAAGGAGGGAGAAGTGTAATAGGTAGCTCATAAACTTAACAGCGCGTTCCAATAGGCAGCAGTTGCCCTGGTACCCTTTGAAATTTTCCAGTTGGGAATTTTCCACTGAAGCAAGGAAGGCGTGCAGGACGGCTGCACTGCTCACAGCTCAACCCAGTGTGAGAGCTCCTGTCTGTCACTTTAAGATCATGATGCCATTTCATGTAATGAGCCTTTGCACCAGGATACTCACAACCAAAGAAAAATCAGACAAAAGATGGAGAATGCATGAGTCTATTCATGCACAGAGAAGAGAAGAACCACACCTTCATCTGTCTGCCAGAGACAGAGGAGAGCTGCATACTAACAGATTAATGCTAGTTTTTACTTGGACTCCACATGTAGAGGAGATGCAGCCTAACCGGTGTCATTAACACCAGCTGGGCTCTGTCAGAAGGATCAAAGCTACATGAGACGGCCTACATGTAAGGAGTCATGTGCAGATGTCAGAGAAATATTTGTACCTTTACTAATGTCTATAATGTACCCGTTATCAAATGTTTTACTCTCTTTGTTTTTCTTTCCTATAAAAAGTACTCCTGGTCCTGTTTTTTGTTGTTTTTCTGTTTCCTTTTGTTGTTCTGAACCAACAGTAACACAAGGCAGTTCATTATGAGCCTGGTTCTGATGGAGGTTTCTTTATCTAAACAAAGGTTGTTCCATTCCACTGTCGTCCCATGCTTACTCAGACTGAGGGATTATTGAAGTGAACAACGCGACGCCGTCAGCTGGACTTCCTTAGACATCTGGCTTATGTCGTGCATGTGGAAAAGTCTCCATCAAGACTTCTTTTAATGTCCAAATGATACTGAAAAGGGAAGTGTGGGAAGTTGTCTTATTAAAAATGTAGAAGAGACATCTATGTCACATTACAACGTGCAAAAGATGTTAGCATGAAGGTGTCTGTTGGTGTCTGAAAGGAATGGTCACTGAAGATAAACAGAAAAGACAGATTTTCTAGCCCCTTTTTCCTCTGGTATTCACACATTTAGCTCCCACCACAGATTATTTTCCAATTTTGGAATTCCAAAAGGCCAATATTACTTCCAGTCAACAAAATACATGTTGGTCAAGTTCAGATGACTTTAAAAATGTCCCATCTAATCTCTTTGTACAGAAACTTTAAATCTTTTCAAAAATAAATGTCTGAATTCATAAGACCCTTGAAGAATTTTATTTCAGGTAAACAACATTAAACATTTACAGAAGGACATTACATCTTCCATAATAACATTACATAGAGGTTGTAACAAATAATGCAACAGCTATCCTAAAGTATACAATATTATTTCACCCCATAAAGTGATTGGCGACTCCAAACCACTTGTGAAAGGATGTTTTTGTTCGGTTTTTCAGTGCAGCGTAGAAAAGAAAAGCAAACTGCAAGAGAAGCTTCACATTAAAATCTTGCAAACACAGATTTATTGATGAGCACAGCCAGGATGCATGTCAGAGCCAACCTACAAGTTTATTATAGTCAAGCCACTTATGTCCACGTGATAAATGCCAAAAATAGAGGCCTTTCATATATATATATTTATAGAAATATGCGTTATCATACATGACTTTTCATTAGCGCTAAGGGGACTCTTCCAACCCTGTTTACCACCATAAACTAAGCTTCCACCTTTGACGTTTCCGGTGATATTTCATTTTGCAGTCACAGTGTTAAATATGCAATACCACCCCTTTCACTGGACCTTCTACAAAATGTATGAAGAACATTCCTGTTTGAACAGAGTTTCAACTCTGCCCACGTGGGACTTGAAAAGTTTTACAGCAAACTGCAGGCTGCAGAAGCTCCGGGAAACAGTTGGGGGGTGTTACGAAGCAACGCGCAGCACATGGAGAGCGTGCTCACACAGGGAGCAACATAGCAAAAATAATTATTCTTGGCTAATACTGCCTGCAATCCCTAAAGCCACTCGAGGCTGGGCAATCTTAGCGCAGCTCGATGGTATTAACCCTCTTCTGTCACGCTGCTTTAGTGGCATTACCCACCGCCTCTCCTCCCCTTTTTCCTGCTGCACAATCACAGCCTGCGGGTGACACTGAAAAGCTGAAAGATAACTTCAAGTAGAGCAGTTCTACCAGCTCCCCTCTGTCCATGTAAGGGTTCACATCCAGGGATGAGATTTACATTTGTGAGGAAGCCGGCCGGCATGCTCTGCATCCAGCCGAGCGAGAGGGCATGAATATTTATGCGTTTATTGTTTAGGGAAAGCCAGAGAGTAAAGTGACCATACAGGCAATTTTTATTTAAAGTGCATTTTTTAAAATGCTGCTGGGTAAGTTAAGCCCATCATCCTTTTTTTTTTCTTTTTATCTTTTTTAAACCTCAGAGGTTCGACTCTGTGGTTGGAAAAGCTGGATTGGAACGGAGTCACAATAAAATGTGTAAGTGCCTCATAAAGCCATCATTTCCCTGTTATTGGTTGGATATTCTGACCTATACGGTGTACTTGGATGTCATTTACAGGAGAAACAGCAGTCGCTGTAATCAACCTTACAAGCAACAGCCTCAGTCCCACCATTTATTCCCAACAGCTCCAGTTCAGCGCTTCAAATGTCAAACTAAAAGAAAGAAAACAGGTAAAGTTATTAAGTGGAAAATGGCTTGTTTGGGCTTTTATTTCTGGTGTGAAAAGGTGAAAAGGTTGTGGTTTCCCCATTTATTCTCTGTTTAGCAGCCTGTTACTGGATCGATATTGAGTGGGTCTGAAAATTCCTCAATATGCAACATTTTTTCACATCTGTGATACATTTGACTTAACTTCTATTTTTAAAAATCCTCTAGTTGAAGTCAGAAACAAACAAACAAACATGTTGTTACTTTAAATGTATCACTACAGGTTTGGACAAACTTTTCTAAATGATTATTTTTTGGTTGTTGCTATTATGAATTCATGGACTGTATTATTGCCATACAAGGGTACATAAGCTAGTAGGGATGGGCCATATAGGTATATTTATAAGGTATTTATTTTGAATGCTACGTACCAATTATCAAACAGACTATACTTCATTATACTGACATTACCACCAACTTACTGTTTCTACTAAGGTAGAGCCAGAACGGAGGGTATGTCAGTCATTTTAGTCTGAGATCTTGACCTGATCACAGCAGATAGACCAATAAATAAGGCTCTTATGCATCATTATAGATTCTTGGTTAGTTTATCCATCTCATGCTGCACCCTCCCATCACCCAGGAAGGAAGGAGACTGTAACATTTGGTTTAATACCAAAGCATGTCATTAGCTAGCTTTGGGATATCATACTTAAAAATACAACAGTGGTTTGGATGGAGAGAACTTTTTACTGCAACAGTTGCATTAAGTAACCTTTTAAAAAAAAAACAAATGTTTTAGTGTGTTGAAAGTGGCGTTGAAAGTAAATTACACTGTAGCTGGAGCTGCAGACTTTGCAGAGCAGTTTCTACTGTTAGGTAATACAGCTGTATTACCTGGAATTGTGTGTATGTGTGTGTACTTGTTTAGCTATCATATTTAGGACCATTTCTGGCATATTTACTAACCTTTTGAATATTAATGGGCCTCATGGGGACCAAAGCCCAGTCCTAATATGGAGGACCCGTTGTTTAGGGTTAGGGGTTAGAGGTGTGATGTGAATTAGGTTTTGGTTTGGGAAAATGTCTGGGTTAGGCTTATATGCAGTTACTTAAATGAATGGAAGTCAATACAAAGTCCTAATATGGGTTGAAATACAAACTTGAGCGAGTGCATGTTATTGTGTGTGTGTGTGAGTGTGTGTGTTTGTGTTAGAGAGGAATAGGAATAACATCTACAGTATCCATTTGTCCGTGGCTTTAGATTTGCAGCCTCATGATCTCGGCTGTTCAACAGTGCAGGGCCGTTATTATTGTCTCACTTGTTCTGAAACGGACTAATAAGAAGGAAGCCATTAGTTTGATAGTACTTCACAATTATCACCAAACAACTACTCTGTAATATTCAAATATCTTTACACAAAAAGAAAAAAGAAAGAAATCTTAGCAATAGAAAAACTCATTTTAAACATATTTGCAAATGATGTTACTTTATATAGCTGAGCTTTGTTCAGTAGAAAGTTCCAAAACATCCAGGAAAATATGCAAAGTTTGGGGGGGAAGACATCTCATCTCAACAGCCTCAGGAGAGAGTATGTTGGTGGTCTAGGGACGAGTCAAAGTTATGCACAACCTTCGCAGCACAGGCTCCACATAGACCCATCCTTCACACATTTACTTTGTCAAAGAAAACTCTGGTGTAGTCACAAGTCTTGACTCAGGAATAAACTGATATAGGAATCAATATGGATCGATCAAATTTTTTGGCATGTCAGAAAACTTGGAAGATGGATTTTTCAGAACTGGATCAAAACATACAGTGAAGCTTTTCAGCCTATTGCCTTGCTGCTTTGTCTTTATGTACATTAGCTCGTATTCTCAGATGGAAGCACTGACACTTATATTGCCCATGTTTGTTAAGCTCAAACCTATGTTTCCACCAGAGCCGTTGTGGTCCATTGGAGTATTGCATCTAACAGCACTTTACGCTGTCCCTTCATCATCAATAGGTTCAACACAGATTGATCAGGAGAAGCTTTCAGGTTGCAACATCAAGATCTGGTTCCATCATGGAGGTCCACTGACGCTGCCCAACCCAATGATAGCGTCCCATTTAGAAATATTAGACTGCAGGAGCCTCATGTTCAAAGGGTGCAGATGATTGTCTATAAATTAAATAGAGAAGCATCAATATTTGACCATGACAGTGGAAACATCATGGCTGCTGTGGGAGTTTCTATAGATGATAGGCTGTTGGTGAGAAAGCGTGCTGTAGGAAGTACCTTGAACTCCACTGTTATTATTATTATTATTATTATTATTATTGTTATTATTATTTATTATTATTATTATTTATTATTATTATTATTATTTTTAAAGGCTATGGTAAACAGCACAGTGTGAATATAATATTGGGACATTTCAGTTTCTTACTTTAATATTATGCTCATTAAGCCTCTGCGCACCAAACATTTTGTATTTGTTGCATCATCAGCGATTTGACTGAGTGATTACTTTATTTGTTTAAAGGTTAAATGAAACATCAGAACATCCTACAAACTCACAAAAACTGTACATAGATACAGATACATCTGTATCTATGTACAGATATATCTGTATCTATGTACAGATGTAAAAACTACTATAAACTGTTTAAAAAACACCATCAGGTCACATTAGATTAAACTAAATCATCTTTTACTTCCATAGGCTGCCTTCTTGATATTGTCAAAAAGCAATAACTTTTAAATTGTTAGGATTAAAAGCTGAAAACATGAAAATTTAAATGCATGTCAAAAGGGCAACTTGTTTTTCGTCTAAGAGTAGTTCAATCCAGTTTTACTTAAATCTTGTAGAAGGATTTTGGAGTTGCTTGTAGTTCTGAATTCCAGGAGAGGACAAGCCAAACATCCAACAACCTGCCTGCTATCTGCTCAGAGAGTGAGCCGCTGATTGTCTTTTCCAGTCAACAGAGACGAGGCTGAGGGAACCACAGCCGAAATCACAGCTGGTTCCAAGAAACTTAACATTTAACCCAAAATGGAGGTACCCTGTTCTTTCTCATGATAAGGCTGTTTTCTGGCTCCCCATCATCAGGCTGCCCCCGTTGGAGCCTTGACATGGATTCTTCTGAGCTTCCTTCAGACTGCCAATACATACTTAGAAATCTAAATTATGCCATGAGTTTAGCCTATCAGAGAGACAGAGTGAGGACAGAATGATGATTTTTAAAATACATCATGTTTAAGCTTTAGCAGAGACATTTATCCAAACTAATCCTTGTCTTGTTATTTCATGTCCCTACATCTCCGAGTGCCTCTTGTGTTTACGGCTATTGTGTCAGCTTCAACCTTTCCTTCCTTCATTTACAATAACAATGTGTGATACCGTTACTGTAACAGGTATTCAATTTTAACAGGTTTTGCAAATCAACCTTTTAATCATTACTATCAATACTTGTCCAATCTGTGCTTTTTTGTGCATCTATCTTATTAAGGAGAATCTCCAAATACCCGTTTTTCAATAAAGAAATAGTTTCTGATAATTCCACCTGCAGGGTAAATGGTTAGCAACAGTGGACTCCCAGCTATTTGCACTTGTGTATTCACTAAATTCTGGATTTTTCTTTGGAAGTATTCACATATTTTTCCATAGAGACTATCTAATAATAATAATAATAATAATAACAATAATAAAAAAAAAAAACAGATTAGGAAGTTAAAATAACTTGGTTCAATGCTACCTGACACACTATTGGCTAGCATTTGTGAACCAGCCAATCCAGGAGTGCCATTTATTTTCCCAATTATGCCAAAGAGTAAAGATAAGTAAGATTATTGTTGACAGCTTCTGCGTTAGAACTAAGATGGTTTCCACTGTGTATAAATGCACGTTAAGATATATTTGGTGTTTGAATGATAAAAATAGGCAGATATAAGGCTTTTCAGAAAGACTCTCAATTATTTACAGATTTCATCTATTTGTGAGCAGGTGTGGTCCCTAACCCCTGTAAATACTGGGGTCCTCTGGTTTTGGTTCAGCAGGAAATCCGTGCAACTCTTTGTACATGAGACCACATGTTTTTTATGTTCTTTTATTTGGAAGAGTTGGGCAGCTTTATCAGCTTCCTTAAAGAAACTAGCCAGGTCTTTTTCAATTTTATATTGACATGCATAATGTAGAGCAAAAAAAAAAAACATAAAATAAAATAAAATAAAACAGCAAAGCTAAATGTTTTAGGATAATTCCCTTTTTTTATAGCTGCTACTGTCTCCTTAACTCCCGGCAACCTTTGAAAAAGAGTTTTTCTTTCAGAAATATTAACCACAAAGACAAAAGTGATTCATAACATCACCAGGAAACGGGTACATTTTACAGCGACTGGTCTCGATCTGAAATATGAAGAATGAAGGACCTCCAACATGGCTGCCAAGGAATGAGTTGCGTCACTTTAAAGCTCTCATCATCATCGTCATCATGTTTATTGTTTTTTTTCCCTCTAAAAGTCCACAAATCAGAGCTGAACTGGACAGAAATGAATCAGAATCCTAAGGACTTCCTGTGGTCTTCAGCGTGATTGGACTGAGCCTCCTGAATGTGTGTGTCTACAGGGAGAGCTTCCCTGGTGAGAGCCGTTCAGTGGTAACAAGCAATAATAATAAAACTGTCCTTTATATAGTTTCTAGATGATTACATCATACATACAAATATACATTCTTAAATAGGAGGCTAGTTACAAACACAAAACACAATATGTAGCGATAGTAAAGTTCTTTTGCTTCTACTGTGACAATTATATATGAGTTATTGGAACCTTATAAAAAGTAAACAAAACTTGCAAATAATAGTTTGAAATCTTAGGTACCATTCAAAATGCACACCTTTTCACTCACCTTCTGATGCATGCATACATCACACATACACACACGCACATACGCACACTCGCATACATTTTGTGAAGGTAATAAATAGAGAGCTGGGGGTCTTCTCGATGTCACCATCTTCATCTTCACCTTTTCTTTTTTTCACAGCAGCCACCTAGAAACAGACAAAGATATGATACAGTGTGTGAGTAACACACTCCAAACCACTGACAGTGTGGAGAAAACACACACCACACATGCTATAATTTGTTCTCATGCTACTAGGGGTTTCACATGAGCTAACTGTGAACTTCTGTATCTGATGCAGAAGTTCAATTGGCCAGCTGACAGATAATCTGTGTAAAGTTTGATCTCCTCCACCTCCTCCCTCTGCTGTTGCAGTCTGAAGAAATGCTCCACTCCTGACCAAAAACAACCAATCAGAGACAGGAGGAGAGTCTTAGTGTTGTCAATCAATGCTGCTCAATATCCTAATGACAGAGAGACAACTTATTGTTCAAGGAAAACCATTGATCCGCTGACATAGGTACCCATCCTAACTAGCCTTAGCATTGGTGGCAGGCTATGTTGTGGTGAATCAGCAGAGAGCAAGAAGAGGGGATAAGCATGAGAGTGATTGGCGGTGATAAGACCCTCCTCCTGGCTCTGATAGGTTGTTTTGGACTCTGTGGGGTATTTCTGCAGTTAGTACTGGGAGAAAGCAAAGAACCTCAGTTTCTTTCCCAGACTATGTGTCTGGGGAAAAAGAAATGCCTCTGTCTGGGAACAACAATTAAATCATGGAAATGGTCAAACAAATGTTTTGTATGGTGTCGGGACATAACAGCCTCCTGATCATCAACAGCTAATGCTATTTATAAACTTGATAACATTTGACTGATTTAGCCATTAGTGAAAAAATGCTCTTGTTTAACTTTACTAACACAGTTTACATATCGCCCTGCATAACTGGACACTGCCAAAAGATATATTCATCAGTTGCAAAAACATGTTAATTTCTAAAATAATTCATTTGCTGTTTGTTTTTACTGGAAGAAAAGAAAATAACACAGCAGCAAACCCAGAGCAGAGTTGTGATGTGGCAAAAAGGAGCAGGAAGTGGTCCAAGAGAGATCAGAGGATGAAGAGGAGAAGCAGGGAGTGTAAGCAGGAGAAGGAGTTAAGGATGTCAAGCTGGTGAGAGTGAGGGATTGGGGGGTGGAGAGGATGAAGAGGATGAGCCAGAGAGGAACAAGAGAAGGAGTGATCAGAGGAAAAGGAGGATGAGTAAGAGGTTGACGTAAAGGAGGGATCTGCAGATTAATAAATAATACCTTGCCTCTATCTGGTCTGTTTCCTTATCCCCTCCCTTCTCCCCGTCACCCCCTCAAACTGTCTGACGATTGGATTCTGCCAATCTTTGGTAGTCAGCTCTCAGCGAAGCAGTCCATTCCACATCAGGAAGCCCAAACATCTGGATGAGTGCTCCTGTAGTTTACCCACTCCAAACATGAGCGTGTTTTATATTGGTGCATGTGACCATGAGAGAATGTGCTGCTGGTGTCCAGAGAACGTAGAGAGCAAACAAGAGGCAGAAGATTTTTCATTTGGAACAGGAAGAATCTGAGAATCCTCGAGTCTGTTAACGAGAATCTAGTTCAGTCCAACAGCTGACCAGTTTAGAAACTAGAACAAAACCATTCATTTCAATGTATTTAAATTTGTAATTCAGTAAATATTTAAAAGACAAATGTATTCCATCAGAAGATGTTCCTTCTGAAGGAAGTGAATCGACCTCTGACCTGATTTGGTTGGGAAGGCTTAAATACGTGGTCCAACTCTGGCACTAAAACAAAGCAGTTAAATGTGGTTCATCAAAAAACATGTCCCTGTTTAAACAAAAGCAAATGTAGGGAGCGCACTACAACACAAAGCATTGTGGGTAAACAGAACTAAAACAAACCCAGATGTAATAGGATAGATGGGGGAAAAATGCCCCAAGTCAACGTAAGAAAGTGGCATAAGTTCTGACATAAATATGGACAGATGAGAACATGGCACAGCCTCTGCTGTGAACTCATAGGAACAATGAAGTTTTCCAAATTATTAGCAGAAAAATGGAGGCTGTGGGGTTGACCTGTACAGGAAAGCAGGGAAAAGACTCTGCTTAAGATCAGCGTTCAAGAGAAGTAAAGAACAAGTTTGCTAGGCATGAAGAACTTAAACTTCCCCAAGAAATGGAAGAAATACATGAGTTTGTTTGAAGAACTGCATTCTGAATGCAAACTCAGACTGTGGAAAAACCCAATCTGAGTATTCAAAACATGATGGGTTTACCCACACTCTAAACAAACAAACATACACGCGAGTGCGCACGCACACACACACACACACACACACACACACGCACGCACGCACGCACACCCCTATCCATCCATCCATCCATCCATCCATCCATCCATCCATCAATCCATCCATCCATCCATCCATCCATCCATCTATCTAAAGGAAACATCGGTACTCTCACCAAACCCCCCACAGCTCCACTCCAACAGCAGCAGCAGATTAATAAATGTTTCCTGTATTATCAGGTCCAAAACTTAACAGGTATGGACTAAAGGTTAACAGGCTGCTGTCAAACCAAGGCCTGTACAAGGGTGAGGAGATACAGAAAGTGTGTGTGAGTAAATCAATGTCATCAGCTCCCTCTCCACACTGTCACACATCCTGTAAAGCAACAAGGAGTTCCTTGTTTCAGAAGGATCTGTCGGACGAAACATAGATGAAGGCTTCCGCTTTCTCGAGTCAAAAAGCATTTATGGGGAGAACGCATGGTGGAGTGGGGGGGTTTATGCAGCATGGAGGCTCGAGTTTGGAAGCAGATGGAGTTGGTGGGTGGGTTTTGGGGTTTTACTGATGGCTGGCCTATAATAGAGATGGAGATCCTCTCATCCGGAGAAAGAAAATCTTTAAAAATCTAAGTGTCAAAGCACAACGATACAACAAATCACACTAAAATGAAGCAATAATCTCCGTTTTAGAAATGTCTTGCCCAGATGACTGACTCTCAGACAATACAGCTCGGTAAATGTTTGTCTCAGGGTTTAGTTATGGGATGTCTCATTCTCATGAGACATCCAGCATTTAATTATCGCTCTACCCAATTATAACCCAATCTTTCTTCAGAGCCATCAGTCACTGCAATCAGGTTCTTTTACTTCAGAACCACATAAAAGTTAACTTGTTTTCCTTGTGAGAATCATTTATATTATGTTGAACTGAAAGAAAGACGGAGCAGAGCAGAGGTCATAAACACTTTACATTCTTTGGTTGACACAAGTTTAAATTTAGGTAGTTCACTTACTCAAACCACTCAGTGTCTCGTGGATAAGAGTTTAAACATGGATGGAAAAAAAATCATCACCCAGAATTTAGGTGATGATTCAGTCTGCCAAAATTCAGATTGTTTCAATGGCTCATAAAAGCACCATTAGGAGAAAAAAGTTTGAAGTAATCTCCTCCCAACATGGTGGATGTTATAGCTATAGTTTTCGTCATCTGTTTGAAGTTTGCAGATACTTTACACTAGTTTAAACTGTTCAACAAACAGGATCTTAAAAATCTTAAGGTCCAAACTCATTCAGCACCTTGATCCTTTTTTTTTTAGACATTTTGTTGGAAACTACAGCCTTGCTGCTTGCATGGCTCATTTACAGATAATCTCATGATCAACTTTGTCTTACCAGGTGCACAGGCTCTGTGGTTGTAAAGCAGCCCAAATGCTTCAAGTTGGGATATATATTTGTTGTGAAATACTTTTTTACTTTTCAACTTTTCATTACAAATACTTATAGCATTTGTAGTGATACTATAGTGGGTATATGTCTCCACTTCAGCTTCTGCTGGATAATACTTTCGCTTATTAACTCTTCAAACTCAGATACATCATTCTAGACTTACCACACATTTAACAACCTGATGTGTTTTTCTGGCGTGGTGTAACATATGTCCTAATGCTTCATAAAGGTGTGCTTACAGTAGTATTTACAGACTGGTTGTGCATTGTGGTTCTTTTTTAACAGCTAATGTAGCAAATGTGGCTCTGATTGTTGTGCAATCTGAAAGCTGTGGCTTCAGTTCCAGCTGCTTCCTGACAAATGTTGATGTGCCTCTAGGCAAGGCATCGTACACCATGCTGCCAGACGTTAAGTGATCTGTGTATCAGTGTATGATTGTGGCTCTAGTGTTTGTGGTCAGTAAGAACAGCAAATGTTCTATTTAAATTCAGACCATTTAAAGTTCCATTCCTTACCTTCACCTTCACCCCAAACCTTTGACCCCTGATCCTGCATTCTATCCACATCATGTCTGATCTTGTCTAAAGACTCTGGGTGAGGTCTAGGCTGTCCCTACCTCACCCAGAATGCCAAGAACTGTGAAAGTGTGCTGATGATGTCTTATGATAAGACATCATCAGCCGTATCACTACACTCATAGTGTAGTGCTATGAGTGAAGCACTACACTGCCAGGTCTCAGGCCTGAGTAAACATATCTTATTTAGAGTACCTGCCAACATTCCTTTTTGTTCAGCTTCGTCCTTGGACATCTGGCCTTGGACTTGACTTCAAAGCTATGTTTAAGAGCAGTGCACTCTGCCACATCTCCAACAAACTCTGCACTGTCTCTGTGGTGTGTGTGGATGATGAAGGAGAGTTGGCACAAAGACAAAGGAAACGCTCCAGTTAACTGAACTCCTTACATTTGTATCAGCTCGGTTATCAGCATTAAATAAAGCCAACAGGAGGATTTTTGCAGGAATAGAAACTGAGTGCTAAAGTCCATCCAAAGAGAAAGACACAAAGTACCACTAAGGTTTGATAATCAGTAACTGGGTTTAGAGTTTGAAACATTAAACAATGCCCTATTAACACCCTAACACTGAGCTTGTTAACTGGCTGATCGGATGCTTCCATTGGGTTGTTGGTTGGCTGACTGTAAAATGATAAAAACTTCTTGAGTCAGTGGTTGGGTGTTTGGCTGCTTAACGGGTTGAATGTGTTAAACTTGATGACTTGTTGGCTGGTTAGTTTATTTGATTTACTGACTGATTTGTTGGGTGGTTGATCCATAGCAGGTTGGTTGTTAAGATAGTTGGTTGACTTGTCGGCTGGTTGTTGGTAAGCTGATTGACTTGACTGCCCCACAGCAGATGTGGCTATTATACAGTAGCTTGCTACCATCAGCATGTGAATGTGTGTGAATGGGTGAATGACTGAATGTAGCATGAAGCACTTCGGACTCCTCCACACTTGGTATAGCACGATACAAGTACAGGCCATGTACCATTTGCTTTTCTGGTTGACTCATTTTCAAGTTGAATGATTGCCTGTGAGCTGAGTAGTTGGATGGGAAGCCTAGTTTCAAACCAGTTTACTAAAAGTGTAGCAGCTGATGCGATTATTGAGTATTTTTGTATATCTACAAAGCAATGTTGCTGCAGAAAAAAGAAATCCACATAAATTTAGTTATAAAAAGGAAAATAAGCACTTGGCTCCACGGCTTGTGTGCTCACTGGCTCTCTGTACTCAAACACAAACTCTTTCTGTGTTCTCTTGCCTCAGTTGCCTCGGTCTGAGCGTGAGCCTTTAAAGCGAGCGTAGACTCAATCAGAAGTCAACGCTGCGCTGCATGTTCATGTGTTTCCTATTATCCTGCATACTGGCAACTTACCGCTTCTGTTCAGTTTCTCCAGAATCAGTATTAATTGCTAAAATCACAAAATCCACTAAGTCTACAGACACATACACATACACACACACACACACACACACACACACACACACACACACACACACACACACACACACACCCACACACACACACACACGCACATGCGCACGCACAGACGCAGACACACACGCAGACATACGCACACACACAGACCCCTCCCACATTCCCCTCACCCTTCCACATACAAACACTAACTCAGCAGCATTTGCAACTGTAAATCTAACATTCAAACACATTCCTGCCAATGCTCTCTTACACATTCTCGACCCACTGAGACTTGGCTCTTCAAGTGCAGGTGCAAATTATGATGCACACATTCCTGCGTGTGTTGAGGCTTCAGTGGATACACATCTGCTTGAGAGGCCCCTTAAATGTGAACACTGCAATCATCATGCAAAGCTGAGCAAAACTTCAGAGCTACGGCTGGATGGACAAACTGTGCTACTTTGAGTTAAATATCTGTGGCATGTAGTAATATAATTGTGGTCCTGCAGAATATGTGTTTCTAATCTTGATGTTTCTCTCTCTCTTCTCAGGAGAGAAGTTTTATGAAGTGTTAAAAACTGCTTTAAAAGGACAAGATTTTAATTAAATCAAAATGAGATAAAATTATTGGGGGGAAACAACATTCAATCCATACCTTGTCATACCTGTTTATTCACTCACGGTTGCAATGAACCTGGTGACTGGGTGAGAGGTGAGGTACATTGTGGACAGGTCACCAGCCAATCACAGCCCATAACATAAATGAAGTCCAATTACATTTGATTTTATTCATGTGGAAGGGTGTGATGGGGTGGAAATATAGTGAATGAGACTTATTCCTCCTGTGTGGTTCAGAGTGTATGTTTCCAGCAGATGTAGATTCTTGACTCCTGGCTGTAGGCATGTTTAAGTTTAGTCTCTTGATCTACCAGGGAAATCTACAAGCCAACAAAAAGTGAATGAATGACAAAATTTTGCACCAAAATTTGTCTCATTTCACATAGAAGCTGTATAATTATTTCACTTTTAAATATTTCAATAATGTTATGGCTGGTGTCATAAAGTGCTTTGCTCCTCATACTGTAAGTAAATTTGAGTGTACAGTCAGTGATTGGTGGATTCAGAAGATTGGAGGCAACAAATTGGTGGATGAGGCGTTTAAGAATCGCTGTAGTGGACTTGCTGCCATCCATCCTCTGCTCATATCCTTAATTTTAGCAGAAGAATGAGATATTTCTGTTATGACTGGAAACATGAGAGCATCCTTACAGCATATAGCAAATAGAGAAAAAGAAGAGAAGCAGCCTGACAGCTCCTGTCAGGGCCTCTGATCAAGTATGGTAAGAGATACGGTGGATATTCAGAGAAAGTAACCTTTTCTTTGTGAGCCAAATGTAAAGAATATATAAAAGTTTAGTCAGAGTTAATATGATCTTATAGAAGGTGCTGCTGTGGAACACAGGATGCCTGGGAAAGCCGGTCTCTGTTGGTGAGGTATTCTGAACAGAGTGTAACTCTGCACAATCCAGGGCTTAATGTAAGTTATGGGTGTATTTTTTAAGACTTGAGTCCAAGGAAGACTCATGGTGTGTTATATGGAGCACTGTCAGATACTTTTTCAGCTGTTGCTACCTTACTATACCCAGTTGAGGTTGATCCACAACGCAACGTTTCCTCCACGGTTTGGTGGAAAGACTATCAAACCATGAGTCTCACTTTGTTTCCTTCTGCTACAGCTGTTTTGCATCTCCTCTGATTAGTTCATGTGGTTCCTTTGTCATTTTCCACCTCTGCCTAAGTATTTATGCTTGGGTTGTTAATTGTTTCTTGCTGGATTCTTCTGGTATTCTGCCTGTGTTCCATGACGTGCTCTTCTAGCGATTCCACACACACGCACACAAATGCACACACTCTAAAGTTCTCCTTATGTCATTCCTAAAGAACTCTGTTTTACCACAGTCAGTCTCTGCACGTGAGCCCTTATTGCTACGATAAAATTCTTCTATATGGAAAAATCAGGTGAACATAAAACGATATGAAAAGTACTTCTTAACTCTTCTAAGTCCAACTTTTAAAATGCCATTAAAAGCGGCATGTAGATCTGTGAGATCAGATAACACACATCAGAAAGCAGTTAAGTCATAAACCTGCAAAAACACTCTGACCTGCATCTGGTGCCTCTTTAATCACAAATCTTGACAGTAATATCCTGGACTAGAGAGTTCTCAGAGATCATTAGTAATCTCTGTTGGTTCTCTGCTTTCCTCCAAACACGTGACGGTGAGGTTTATTCATCTTCCTAAATCACGTGTTTGTGTGCGTAGTATGGAGCTGGGACCTTAAAAACGTTAATTTTAATTAAGTATGTACTTGTATTTTAACATTTAAAATCTTAAAACAATTAAGTACCTCTTTGTTTAATATCCAACTGTTCTTAGCCGGAACCTTTGCATTGTGTTCTACGTTTCTCAGATGCACAAGCGACATCCACAAACAACAGCGATGGACTATAAAAGTACTTCTCTTGGCCCTTCTCTTGGATCTGTTGCTATATCATTGTTAAACCACCTTATTTTATTACACAAACCATAAACAGAATACCACAGACTGATTCTCTCCCCACAGATCTGATTAATAAATAAAACTCATCACTCAGAAGTTGTACTAGGTTACTGTCAGCAATTCCCTCATATTCAATACGCCTGTTGCGTTCATGGTGTCCACAGTCAGCATCAGCTGCATTCATGTCCGCTCACACTTCAGATTAAGTTCCCCCACTATCTAGGTGTGTGTGTGTGCGTGTTTGCGTGCGTGTGTGTGTGTGTGCGTGGTTGCGTGCGTGTGTGTGTGTATGTGTGTGTATGTGTGAGTGCAGCTGACACACAAACGGTCCTGCATCACCTTGTTAGAAAGCTGTGGCTCATGCGAACATTTGCTCAAGAATTCAGTTTGCAACTTTTCTTTCAAACACCGCATCCACTTTGCAGATGAAGAAATTTGCCAATTCTGAAGGAAGGAAAATAAACATCATAAAATATTCATACCCAGTTGAAGATTTTACAAATCCTAATTTACACCGATTAATATTTAATAAGGCCTGATGTATCTGAATGGAAGAGGTTTCTGAAGATTTGCAGGCACAACTACATTGGGGAATTTATTTAGTAAATAATGGAAAAGTACTGCAGTGGGAACATTATTCCCAAGCTAACAATTAGAAATTATGATGTTATGATGACCATCTAGATGGGATCACAAAAGGGAAATATTTTCCAAATATTTAATGTAGAAGCAAATTAAACAAACTGCCTGGTCGTCTAAAGACATTTCAATCATGGGTGGAAATCGGAGTCGGAGTGGGTCCAACGCCCCCGCCCCCTCCTAATTTTGGAAATGTTTAGAATTACCCCCCAAAACAAATCATAGAAAACCTTTTTATTCAAACAAAGAAACAAAAAAGAAACAAAGGACGAAATAAATCCGTCATTCATCTAATAAAAAAGTAAGGATACATTTTTAGGTCCTCCCCCTCCATTGTTAGAACAATGGTTTAGTCCAATATGTAGGAGGAGCAACAACGGGCTCAGTCAGAGAGGAGCTAGATGTGGGGCTGCAGCACAAACAAAAAACCCTCCAGTAAGTAAATACTTAAAGCATCAATGTTTGGATTCTTAACAACAATGAACAGGCTGCCCCTGAATTTGAATTTTAGAAATTAGACTCCCTTATTAATATACAGTCCAGTTAGCAAAACAACTAGCTGTAAAAGCTGGTTTTATATGCTATAATAACAGTAGGGATGTAATGTTACACTTGATTCAGTTTTGGGGGACACTAATTGGTACAGCAGGATAAAAAAAACACATGATACATTTTTTGTCTTCTTTAATTTCATGCAGAAAATAATCCTTAGAGAAACAGAACCTGACTGGGATCTGTACTGGGACCTGCCTGGACAAGCTGCTGATTGACATCACAAACCCGTCGTTTTTAGGAAGGCTTAATGGTATTAAAATGGATACAGTCCAACCCTACTGAGCATTCACCAGTACTGAGGCATGAGGCTGCTTGAACCCCAGGGAGCAAATCCCCTCACTGTACTAGAAAATCAGTGTGATGAATAAATTTGCCTTGCAGCCAAACTGTGACATGGTTGTATCTCCAGATGAAGGCCTGAGAGCCTAGTGGGCTGATCTAGGCAACGTGGGGACAAACAGCCTGCTGATATTAAGGTTAGTTGAAAACCAGCTTGAGCTTCTTGGTTTCATTCAAAGCTCATTTGGATATCATGTAAGGGTTAAAGGACACCATGATAGTGACGGGACTTATAGCTCCTTCTTGCTTCATTGAAGGGAACCGGATCTTCAGAGTCTGTTCACTTCAAAGAACCGTTCAAATTTGAAAATGTAAATTTTTCTAAGAACAAGCTATTTTACTTGTCATATAATTACTTATATTTGATTTGTTTTTGTGGGTGAAGTTCACAAAACAAGTTAAATAACCTCTATTTAATAAATAAAGTCTGTTTTGGCAGAAAAAAATATGGTATTTCACAAAATATACATTTAAAAACATAAATGTCAAACACAATAAAAGTGTTGTATTAAAAATTAATGTGTTTATTTTTCCAGGGGCTTTTGACAGGCAGAATTTTTCTCCAGCATTGTTTCTATTAGGATTCCAGTTTCACCCAAGCTTGAACCAAGTAAACAATCAACATAAATGAAAGCAGCTACATTTCCATGATCACTATTCATCAGTGAGCCGCTATGCTTTTTGAAATGGGCCATCTAAGCATGTTAGCCTCCCTTCATATCAGAGTGTTGGGGCTGCTGTTGGTGGATGTGAAAGCGGTTTTATTGAGGCCTAAATGGCTGCATTTAGTGAGGAAATCAGCTTGAACACACTATTCTATTTCTGTACGTTCTCCTCTCTCTTTCTAATGGGATTATAGGCAAGTAGAGACAGAGGGGGCATGGCACATAGAGCCAAGTTAGCTATTTAGAATGAGGGAGAGAACATGAGTGAGAATCTGCATTTTCTTGAATTCTTTCCGTCTGTTACAGTACCACATATACACACATATGCATCCACGCACACACACATCTTTTAGGAGAGGGTCTGATACCTAGAGGGGTATGAATACTCTTATATGTGCAGTTTACAGAGGATGGGAATATATGGAGCTGGGCCTCAGAGTTTTAGTTAATTACGGCCAGGTGGGTCAGACCGGACTGGACTTCAGCAGATAGGATTATCTTATATTGTTCTTTACAATACCAAGGTAAGGTATATTGATAGTTAAATGCGAAAGTGGATTATCTTTTTAAAACGATCCTGAAGTATGTCACACTATTGATTATGCTATCAGTAGCCACGTTTCCATTGACCACATACTTGCGCGATTTGACATATCAAAAATAAATTTGCCTAATGGAAACACGCAGATTTCAAAGCTGTCTCATTTCTCGATACGTTTTGGTGCTGACATTAGTTGTTGTTTTTGACCAAATTGAATTGGGTTTATTTTGCAAAACTGCAATAAAAACACTTTTTACACATCGTATGAGTGACATAACGAGCTACAGGATGTTACCACTGGCGCAAACCATGAAGAAGATGATGACAGGAAGTAGTTGCGGGATTATGGGATGACGTGTTTCTTTAATGGCTTATTACGTGAACAAACGTATTCCTGGTGATTTTAATTTCTTACTTAATGGAAACACCACAATTGTGAAGTTGCGTTTTTTGACATGGGACTAGAGACAAAGTTTTGCATACATTTCTAATGGAAACACAGCTACTAATGTATCTATTTAGGGCAAGAAATAACTATGGAACTGGTGCACCATGTTTATCTCGGTGGATAGGCATGTAACTAAGATCTGGATGTTAGATTGTTGCCTTTTCCAGAATTTGTCATTGCTTGAGATGGACCACTGCCCTGATTTTCTTAATAAATATCTGTAGAGGAATGAGACGACCTGCTTCTCCTTCATCAGAAAGAACACATACGAGAGCACATATGAGAATGAGGCATTTGACATTTGTAACCATCTTTATCAGTACAGCACAAAATTAAGCCAGAATCTACTGACAGAAAGCATATAATTAAAGTAAGATTTACCTATCTTATCCATCTCTGGCAACCGTACTGTTTGAAAATGATGATGATGGCATTGAGAAGTAATGTTTTTGTCTATTTTTTGTGTGTTTTTGGAATATGTCTATAACAGTCTTCTGAGCTGAATAACTAATTTTCTTTCAATGATAATAAAGGGCAGATATAAGTTTATATTATTTCTGCTCCTTTTCTTTCATGGTTCATTTTGGTTGTTACATGAAATATTCATATTTATTATTGAGTAAATGAAATAAAAACAAAAATCAAATGAAATGAGTTAAATAATATAACATAACTTGTTCTCACTGGTATGAATATTTGCTTTTTATTGTGTGGTCTAACTAGTCCATCCAATTTCCTCTCTGAAAATATAAGCACCCCCCCACTCCCTCTGCATGTGGGCAAACCTGACAAGGACTCTCCCTTGGTGTAAACAAGAGGGTAAAATAATAACTGTTGAATCTATTCATGCAATTATGAATTTCTTCCATTATTTTACACAAAAAAAGCAGAGATTACGCTCTCCTCATTAAGTCTTAGGAAAGAGCTATGCAAAATGAGATGGGGACGGTCATTATAAGTCTGTATGTAATTAGGCAGTCTGACCCCCTCCTCCCCACCAGCTGAACATTCCATAATCCATATTCAAATGCAGCCCTGGCACAGAAGCACACGGCTTCACTCAGTTTAGCCTTCAGCTTACAGCTGTAGAAGCGGGTTTTTGGACTTGGAGGAACTGCAGTGCTGCCGTGTCAGTGCTGCACCTGGCTGACTTCCTGTGAGATCCAGTGGCAGCTAGGAGCCGTCATGAGCTCCACCCCCACTCAGAGAGCGCTCAGCGTGCCGCTGCTGTGCGGCCTCGGGTTTCCAATTCTGTGTGATGAAGATTTAGTTCAGCATCACCCCCTCTGGAGAACACTATTGTCAAGAGTATTAATTAGCCTATTTTGTGTAAGTATAACGATCTGCATAGTTTAGTTAATTTACGGGGCATGCATAAGAATGACGGAGGAGGACTGCAGAGGAGGATATCTGCTTGGGAAATTTGTTTCATATTTACATAATTATTTAGAAGCTCCTGTTGATGCTGAAGATGATTTTTTTTTCCTTTGGATTTAATTTATTCCAAAAAGCATGTGTTTGCTCAGGGATTGTGCACAGGGACTCAGCTGGTTAATCAAGCATATGTATAATTCATTTTCCAAGCATGAGGTCTGGCACTGAGGGGGCTATGATGAGCATTTCTAAATGGAATATTTTCACTTTCTTCCTGTGAGTTAGAAGACAGAGACTCTATATCAATAGAGCCTAACTTAAGCAACATGCTGCAGCATTCAGCCGCGCTTCCTTATGTCTCCCACCTCCATCACCACACTCCAGCGGAGATGGCCTAAACAAAGTCTGAGACTTCTTTTACATACAGTTAGATGGCTTTGACCTCTAAAGACAGTAATGTTGCTTTCTGTCAGAGCAGGAGTCTGCAGCACCAGCATATACAAATGTAAACACAACGAAAAAGAAACAGAAAACTGTATGATGTCTGAGAACCTGTACTAAAAAACAACAAAAAACAAAAATCCAATTGCTGTGCAGTGCAGCACCATAACCTGGGCTTTTAGTGATAACAGCTTGTTGAGGCGCTGCTACACCTGCAGTTGGCATCAGACTGAAATTAAAGGTGGGTTGAAATTTGCACATCCGAGCCAGATATAATAATATACTATGTTATATTATTATATTGCAGTATGTAACTTATAAAAATATATATATTTTTGTAATTGTCACCCTGTTGTGATAGTATGAAACAGATACTGTGAAAAAATGAGCTCCTCTGCCTTCTGCCAGTGCTAACTAGAAACAACCAACCAGAGCTAGGAAGCAGGTCTTAGTTCTGCCAATCACAGTCTTGTGTGGCGTGTGTTGTAAATGCTAAGGCCAGTTAGCATAGCCACTGATTCGTTGTATCGCTGTGATGTAATCTGCCTTTTTTCAATATGAGTGAGATGAAGTCAAAGGAATCATAGATAAGAAATTATTCAAAGGAAATCTGGAATATTTTAAGACATGTCTGACCTTTCAGTAAACACCAGACAGACTGAATAAATCACTAGGGCTCAGTTTTAACCTTATGAACCTTCAACTTCTGTTTGGAACATTCTGGATCTGAAAATGGTAATCTAAGATTTCATTTATCTGATAAGAATTTCAGCAGGGCAGCTGCAGGGATGGATGAGAATTTAGAGCATCCCAATTAAAAGCACTAACATTAGCACTGCATTGGTACAGGGGGACGTAACACGAAACCAAAACTCACATAAAACTCGTTTGAATTCCAGACAACAATGTTAAAGTTGTCTAGATGAAATGACGATCAGATTTAAACAAGCAGCTGTCCTGCAGCTTGCAGTGCAGACCCACACCAACATGCTGCATCCCTCAAACTGCTTCATACCCATCAGGACAAAAGTAGGTCAGAGCTGACTGGATCATATGACACCACTATGAATATTACAGTCATGATGCTGATGTGTTTGTTTGTGTGTTAGAAGCTGGTATCAGGAACGTTTAGGGGCTATTTGTGTCTGATGGGCCAAGCAGAGGGAAAGTGGTGGAGAGTTGACTTTGAATCCTTCCCAAGGTGTTAGGATTTACATAAAAGAAAATGCAGAATGTTTTCTCTCTGGGTGAGGAAGACAATGAAGCAAAGAAAAAGAGAAATAAGCTAACGAAACCATTAGATCTTCCTAGATGGAAACGGAATAAAAATGTGGGGCTTTCTGGGGATAAGGGGCTGCTGGGCTTTATCCTGAACAGGAGGAAGACGCTCCATCCTGCTGAGAACAGAGGCATGGCTCTGACTGGGTAAACAGCGTAAAGGGTTAATAAGCCTCCAAACAGCCCCCGGTGCTGGGCTTTCCAGGAGTCCAGGCTGAGCTGGGCTGCTCCACCCCCTCCACACCTCCCAAACAGCACTCCTTTCTGCCCCAGAGTGCTGGGGCTTTAAGTCTGTCTCCCAGGTAACACACACAGTTGTTGACAGACAGGCAGACACACACACATTCCTAATAACAGGCCCCGCGGTGCAGAGAGCGATGCAGGGCCTTGTTAGCCAACAACCAGCCGTGAAATCACTGCACCGTACTCCCACCACGATGAGTCAATCTATACCTCCTGTTTCCCCTTTGTTCAGGCCTTTAAGTGTGTGCGTGTGCGTGTGTGCTGAAGATGAGTGTGTTTGCTGGTTTTCCTCCAGGCCACGCAGAGCTCCATCTTTGACTAGGCTGGCTGCCTTTGTTTCCACTCCTCTACTGCTCTGTTCTGACACACCTCATGCTGTGCATCCTAAGCACAATAACAGAGGATTAAGTTCACTTGCCTGACTTTAAATGAGAAGATCTTCATTGTGTATGTCTCCGTAAACCTGTACCTCAGCTCAGCTCAGGTCGATCTAAAACAGCTGTTGATATGTACGACAAAAAGCTAATCACGTTCAGTCAACAAGGAAACATCTTGACTTTGGTCAACATGAGTTTAGTTGAATGTATTTACTTTGATTTCTTCAATGTCTAATTGCTTTGGCTAAAGTAACTTGATGTTATTTATTATTGTGAACCAACCTTGACACAGATTCACCAGAGAATCCCCATGAATACCTGGAGAACGCATCCAATCTCTACAGAACCAGACATGAACCTTCCATAACCCACCACAAGAATTTGGTGATTTGGAACTTTTACATGAAGACTTGTTTCTGCTCTTCTTAATGAAGGCGTAACCACGCATGGTGGTGTCATGGTTCTCACTTCGGTTTGTTACCATTTTGTGGATCCAAGTGGGAAATCTAAAAATTTGGCTTCAGAAAGCCCTTTCTTTCCCTTTGGTGAAATCATGCAGAACAGTTTATATTTAGGCTAGAAAACATGAATAGAATTAGTTTTGCGTTGGTGGAAGTGTCAGTGCAAAAAGGTATTAAATACACTAAGCATTTTCACCATGAAAATATGGTAATTCATGGAATTATGCTGGTTGTGCATTTTGTCTTGACTCTATTCAGATCATGCAGAAAAAGCTTTTCTACTCTGAAATAGATTTTTGATACAGTTCCATTTGCCCTGATGATATTAAGTATTTGTTCTTATCCTGTGGAGTTGTTAGTTGTTTGTGGCAGCACTACTTATAGATAGAACTTTTAATATAACATTGGCTACTCAGTTGTTATTCATGCAGTAAATTCTAATACAATTTTCCATATTCCAAACAAGTAACACAGCAATAAAAATAAAATCAAACTTACAAGTTGTATAGTTTGTCAAAAATCTTATATAAAAAGATTGATGAAGTCAGACTCAAACTAAAGAGCTATGTCTTAATAGTCAAGGAATTAACTACTTCCATCATTATCTCAAGCATTAATATATGACTGTTGTGGCCTAGTAAAAGTACCAGCAACAAATGACAAGATCAAACTGCTTCTTTGCAGCAAAATGATTCAGTTCAACTGGGGTTGTATGGATGTTTTCACTGCCAAACTTTGAAAAACGTGTTCTCCTCCTCACCTGTGGTGGCGCTGCACCGAGAACCACTTGAAAGACACAACATGGAAACCTGTGAAGAAGACACTGAGCGCAACTTCCTTTGTCAGGAAATGTGGTAGTGTCAGATTTTAGAGGGCGGTAGGATTTGTTATTTGGTAAAAGACAGTGAGCCATTTTTCCTGCTAGCGCTATACCCATGTGTTTGTTTTGAAGCACATGGGTGTTTGTACAATCACAAACACCCACGTGTTTGTGATTGTACAAATCACAAACACATGTGATTTTGTGATTGTACACTTGTACCTTCTTGCTTTTGGAGCGGTCTCTGGTCCGCTTGGTGTTCACATATCCATTCAAACTGCACTCAAGTTCACTTCAGAAGAAGTTTGGGTTTGGGTTTTTAGGCAAACCAGATTTAGCTTCTTTGGTCCACATCAGAATTTGAATACACATTCTCACCCAAATGAAACTGACTTTCTAGGCAAAGGAACTAGTGTTCAGTTAAAGTGGACTAAACAGGGGTGGTGTGAATGCATGCTTAAACTTAGACTGTGAAACTAAAGCATTTTTGCTGTAAACTACAGAACTTGTTAAACAGCTAATTATTAATCTACCTCATAGTTCCGTTAGGTAGTTTCACTAGACTACAGTCTTCACATCATCCTAAATACTGAAATTAATGCAAATAGATAGCAAATGATTAATAACAAGCTTTTTCATGCAGCTAACTGGTAGTTGGAAGGTAGAATTAGTGGTTAGGGTCTTCCTACTCCTCCCACATTATTCAGTTTCCTCTCAGGTCTAGAATATTTGGCTCTATGCTGGCACCAGGTCTTTGTTGAGCCAAAGGAAAAACTTCTTTTCATCAAATGTTGAGGGTGGGTTAGCTCCAATCTAACCTGTCTAAGGCCAACACAATTAAAAACACTAATAGACCAGACACATGGTCTAATATTTTGTTTTGAGTTTTAATATCCCCTGTTATGAAGTGAATAACGGTGAACTGTGCTTCCAGTTAATTTCAGCTGAATACTCTTTTGTTAAACCCTATCAAGCCTCATCTCTACTAATCAAAGATCAGAAATAGTGAATACTTTTTATCAACAATGTTCACAAAATGCTTTTGAGTCAGATTTATAGATTGGGAAGTTGACATTAGGCTGAATGCAAGGCAGCACTGGCTCTAAAAAGGTTCTGTGTTTAAATGATTACAGGATTCCTCTTCTGAATGAATTAGCATGTCCTCCCTGTTCATGAATAGACTTTCTCAGCAGACTCTGGTTTCCTCCAAGAGTTCAATAACTTTACACATACTGGTCTCCCTAAATTGCCTGTGTGCCTGAGTGTGTGTGGTATTTGCAAACGAGAACAAAGGCAGAACAAAACACTGTAAAGCTACATGGAACGCTGAGATGAATGTTTGGAATCAAGAGTCAGAGAGGAGATCTGACAAAATTCCTCCACTTTAAATGTTCTTTGATAGGTTTGTTGAGGGAAGAAATACAAAGAAACTCTGAAGTTCACACACTTGCTTCTAGTGTGATGATGACGTACAGACACACAGGAGCAACATAAACACCTTGTGGGTTCTTTTATCTGTTGGAATTCTTTACAGAATCCTAGTGAGTTCCAGCATCGTCTCAGTGAAGCTCTGCCTCTCCCCGTAACGCCAAAGTTCTCAGCTCCGGAATTATGCTAACGTATGCCGGCGAAAGAGGAGGGGCGAAGGCCCAGCTTTGATAAGTCGAGCATGGCGAACGTGAATGAGGCAGCGACAGGCGAGGCAAAACACACATTCATTCCCCTCACAATGCCGAGCAGCACTTTTAATTAAACCTTATCCAACATGATGAATAATGCAACAGCTTTTGCGCAATCCTCCATCTCTTTTCTGTTGCTCACCACTCTGTGTTCAACCAGCCTAACCAGTCACATGCATACATTAAGGCAGAAGAATGGCACAGAAGAAAGGCTCTGCTCTCTGTGCTGCAACATAATGCGTAACAAAATGTTTTATAGTTTTGCCAACTGGGAGAAAGTGATGTGCTTATTTGTGCTGCAGGTTCGGGTTTTGTGATGTCAGACGTGAGTAGGAACCTGTACTGCTGTTCTGAAGAGAAAAGCAGGAAGAGCTCAGATCACTGAGACAAAGTAAAGCATAATGTGCTCCTCATGGGCCTCATCAGATCAGATGATAAACACCAACTAACTCCACCCCAACCTCCATCCATCCATCTACCTTAGTCTATAGTCATGGAGACACTCATGAAGGAACAGAGACGAGGAGGCTGGGAGGAAGGGTGAGGGGCGGGGGGGGAGAAAAAGGCAGCAAAAGAGATACTCAGAGCATTGAAGAGTGAAAGGATTGCATGGGAGAGTGAACCCATTACAGGACAGACTGGCCAGGGCATGGGAAGACACAGAGAGGGCTGTGGGGAGGTGCTGGCTTGTATTTAGCCCTGAGGGGATCAGGCGGAGCGCGGCTCTGCCAGGGAAACCTCTGGCCTCAGAGTCTTCACTGTCACAGGCAAGCAGGAGGCCCATGCAGAACAAAGCTGCAGTGTGTCTGCAGAGCTGATTAGAATCACATAAGACCTGATGAGGCTCTCGTTTTTACCATTAAGCTGTTTGGTCTGATCAGTCCCTCCAGACATGTCTAAAATCCCCCAGATATTCTGCAATATATCAGCAGATCCTGGTTGTTGGGAGGACGGCTGTTGCCAACACGAGGAGGGGGTTTTTTGATACCAAAAGCATTGATCTTCAATGAAGTGATTGGACACAAATTTCTTAAAAGAGAGATTATGTGTTTTCCAGGAACATAGTGCACTTGTGTAGTACAATCTCATAAACAGTGTATCTTCATTTGTTGTGAAAATGCTATATATATATAACAACTTCAATTAAATCTCTGTCTCTTTCTTTCAAAAGCTCCTGCCGTTTCAGACACTCCACCTTCAGCACATCATCATAGCAATGCCCCTGTATGATGCCACTCACCACCATTGTTAGTGACGTTGGACTGAGAAGTTGTTGTCAGTAGGTGTTTGCTAATTGCTGCTGCTGCTAGTCTGCAGGAACTGAGTGAGGAAGGCAGGAGGGGAGGGGAGAATGAGATTATAACATGACATATGCTCTCCCCAACACTCTTAAAGATCTTTTGATCTCCGAAAGTTCAATAAGACATCCAATGCCCCAACATGACTGTTGGTGGCTAGTGTTCATTAGCACCTCAACAACAAGTAGGGAAGAGAGAGAAGTCCTGGTTCGGGGATGGGAATCGAACTTGGGACTGCCACATGATTTTCTGTTTGGTGTTTTTGTTTAGTCTCCGTGAAGACCTGAGGTAAGCCGTATTCTGTGCAAATAATGTGACTTCTACTGATACTTCTTCTGAACATAAACGCACATGAACAGCTCCCCCTGTCGCCATTTGTGGAACAAACCTAAAATGATCTAAAGCAGTGTTTCTCAGCTCTGGTCCTTGTGGCACTCTATCCTGCCTGTTTTAGACACCTGATTCAGTTGATTGCAGTTCAGCAAACACCTGTCAATTGAAATCACCTGGACTGAAGCAAGAAAACAGTTAAAGCATGCAGGGCAGTGTGCCACAAGGATCAGGGTAGGGGAACACTGATCTAAAGGTAAAAGAGTACAAATTAATGCAAATAAATAAACAAAGCAACACAGTTTCAGGGAATAACTATTTACAAGTGTCAATGTTTCTCACATAACTGCTGAACTTCTAGGGCCACAGTGTTTTATTGAAAAAGCCTGTTTACAGATCCTGCTTTTGGTATTCACCAAGTTGTCAGAGGGTGAAGGCCAATCTTTCCTGCTGGCAGTGTAAGTACACTTATCTCACTGCAGGGGCAAGTCTACTGAATACAACTTCAAAAGTGTATTAATAATCATAATATTTCCCTTCAATCTCTCTAAACTCCAGCGCTCTCCTGTAACACTCCTGCCTTTCTTGTGATGACTTTCAGCCTGTTCTGCTCCTCTCCCCCTGCAGTGTGTGCTCACGTACACTGGGCCCTGTGTTTGCAGGCCACTCGCTCTCATACAGGCCTGCAGTGTGCCGTTAACATGCACACTCAACTGCAGGAGAATAATTTTCGAGTCGTGTCCAATTCAAATCGAGTCAGTCTCCTGCTGACTTCCTACCTCGGCTAGCTGATGAACTCTGGGATAATAGATGTGGTGCTGAGCTGCGGTCACAAGACGTGTGTTTGGAGCCAGCAGCCAGTGTGAGGTACAACGTGATTTTGCTGTTACTGACTAAACCTGCAATTATTTCTCCTGAACCTGAGATCATCCATTTGAACTGAAGAGTCATAGCATTATGCAAAAAAGCACACGAGAATATGTCTGAGCGGAGGTGGGACTATATTAAAAATTTTAATCAAATTAATTGCAGATCTGTAATTAATTAATTGCATTTTAATTGAAAAATAAATATTGACAAAACAGGCAACATTTTTAGTTCAAAAACTCTTCGCTAGTAATTTATTGAATAAATAGACATTTGAGCTTAACAATAAAGATTTCTACTGTTTTTCATCTGTAACTTAGGTTCTTCCACCCTCAGATTGGTTCAAAGTTCCATTATATCCATTGAGCTTTCCAGTGTTTCAGGAATTCCTGAGCATTATTCGAACTTCGGTAGAAATGTGGACTGTGGACTCTGACGTTAGCGTTAGGGACATCTGTGCTGCTGCTTCATGTTCAGCAGTGAGATGCTAATTTTAGACTTTTAGCACAACTTGAAGATAACAATAGTATTTTCCTGTGTCCAACAATTTCTAGAAGCAACACTTAACCCCCAGTGGACCAAGGGAAGCAGCTTTGTCGTCCTTTGCTGTTGACTGTGGATGTTGCTAGTGCATCAGATTTATGGGCGTACCTGAAACCTAGATACAAAGGTTCCGGCTCGGTACTTTTGTATGTTCAGATTAATGATTAATTGCATTAAAAATTTTAACATGTTAAAACCTATGTATTTAATTAAACAAAATTTACTGCATTAAAGTCCATGCCTTAATAAGAACTCATCCAAACTAACTCTTGCCTCAGGTCAGGCAAGAGGACAAGCTGTCAGAAACATCCCTGAGAGATGCTAACCTGTTAGCATTACACCGTTGATCTTCCATGATGCAGATCTTCTGTTCCACCACAGCCCAAAGATGTCCAAGATACCTTTAGAATGTGTGAGCTTTGTGACATTATGTATCATCGTGCTGTGGTCGGTGGCATTCTGGGAACCTTAGAAAATATTTTCCATGCCTTAACACCAAATTCTGACCCAACCGTCTGAATGCTGGAACGAATTTTCCAGTTGGTTATTTGTCCAGCTCTGGTGAACTGTGGCCTCATTTACCTGTTCCGCGATGGCAGGAGTAGTATCTGATCAGCTCTTGTGTCTCAACCCTAACCTAGAGTCCCTCAAAATAAATAGAGGGTTAGTTTTCTACTAGGGATGCATGAGTTTAGAAAATGTTGCATTGGTGATAATATTGGGGAATTATTATCTCATTCTCCTGGATGATAACATCATCCAGGAGAATAGATGATATCCTGTTTCCTCTATGTATCATCTGTTCTTCCTACACCCTGTGACCTTTAGCATTTTGGGCACTGTTAGTTATGTCTGCTGTGAGCATCTGCTGCTGTAAAACTCCGTCCAAATGGCTAAATATCATATTAGCATGAAAAATGCACGTTCAAAACACTTGTCATATATTAGCCAAAAATGATTGCACTTCAAACAGTTCTTTGTGATACGAATATTGCGATAATGATTTACTGGTGGTACATTGTGCAGCCCTACTTTCCAGTGGCATATTTTTTCTATCATGTCAGGAACACTCTCCTGCTGTTTATCTTGGTACTTGGCAGGTAGCTGAAGAAACTACCTGCCAACTACCAGCTCCTTCTAGTAAATCTTTCTCAGGTTGGCTGTGTCCTCATAACACCCTGAACCGAGGCCATGCTGCAGAACTCAGAGCTCTTTAGGTTCATCTGGTGCACGTCTCCATTTCGTTTTGTGGTAGAGACTTATTTTGACTCTGATTGCTTCTTCGGTTTGAAGCTACAAATTTTTTGCAAAAAACAATGTAAACCAGTGTGTTGAACTTTTTCTTATTTGTATGCTTTGGCATGATGAACCCTTTACATAAGAAACCTTCTCTGCATGAAAGAGTGTTAGTCAATTCCAGATCTTCTTTTCTTAAATAAAATCCTTGAGAATTAATAATAGAATGTGTGAGTATCTGAACTAACAACCTGTTAGAAGGGTTTCAGTCACAGCACTGAAACATCATTGCTGAACGTTACTAATGATATTCTCTTGGCTTCAGATAATGGACTAATGTCTGTTCAGGTTTAACTAGATCTCAGTGCTGCTGTTCACACAATTGCTATTAAATATTCTCTAGAATGACTTGAACATAAAGGTGTCAATGGAACAGCTCCAGGCTGGTTTAAATCTTATTTGTCTAACAGATTAGTCCCCCAAAAAACAATCCAGTTGTTTTTTTGGATTTTATGTTTAAAATAAATAAATAAATATAAAATAAATATAAAATAAATAAAGCCTTTATTTATTTTAAACATAAATACTGATTATTTATGTTTAAAAGTAATTAGTAACTTTTCCAAAAAAAAAAAAAAACCATTGCACAACCATGAATCCACTATAAACAACATACCTTTCAGCCTAATTCTATCCGTTCTGCATGTTCCTGTTTTAACTTCCCTCCAATGGCTCCCTGTCAAATCCAGAACAGAATTTATGATTCTCCTTCTCACACATAAAGCCCTTAATAACTTAATAATTAGTTCCATAACACATCAGAGATCTGATTGGTCCATATGTTCCTAACAGAGCACTTTACTCTCAGACTGCAGATTTACTGTTGGTTCCTCGAGGTTCTACCAGCAGAACGTAAGGCAGATTTTCTGCCGTAGAATCAGCCCCCAGTTTTAGGCAGACACCCTGCTTACTTATCAGGCTAGGCTTAAAACGTTCCTGTTTGGTTTAGCTGTAGTTCCATAGAGGTATGTTATCCTGTGGTATCTCTGTAGTTATGCTGCCAGAAGCTTTGACCAATTTGAATATGAAACATGAACTTGACTGAATTGTTTGAAAGCTAGGATCAAATTGACTTTGTGTAATTAGTTGTGAAGCGGCATATTATAAGTGAATTGAATTAAAATTTAATTAAAATATTCTCATTCATAGTCAAGGATAAAAAAAAAATAAATAAAAACAGTGCATGTCTTTGCTTTTCTGGTCCTTGAAGCCTGAGCGCTGCCTGCAAACACACACCAACACCTCCAGCCCACACAAAAGCCCCTCAGTTTATTCAGACTACTTCAGCAGCTAAATGCTCACTGGACAAAAGCTCTGCTGTCCAATCGCCACTTCCTGACTTGGATGGGAAGATACACACGGCTATGAGATGTTGAACAACAGAGGCACGAGTCACACTCATGAAGTTCATGTGAAGAGGCCGAATATGTCAGGAAAAAAATAGAAATGCAAGAATCACTGGATCATTGGAATGAAAAGGTGTTTGTGTTAATTAGGAAACATCTCTATTCCAGACTGCATGTGTCTGATTTGCGTGGTAACTTTCAGGGGGAATGGACTAATTTGTAATATTGTTTTCAGATGTCTGAACAGAAAGTTTTAAATTCAGAAGAAAAAAGTCTAACCCTATTTTAAAGTGAATCATTTCCAAAATCAGTGCTGCAGGCCTGAAAGATTTTTTTTCCTTCTCTATTTTGAACTTTTAGCCTGAATCATTGAAGAAACTTTCCTTGATTTGGACAGTAAGTACTGTAATTCAACTTTTAGAAGACAAGATTAACAAGTGAAACACTGACAGTCACGTGGCTTCCGTCAAACTGCCATGCTCCATCACTGCAGTCGCTAGGAAACAAACATCAACTAAAGTTTCTCAACATAATACAATCTTTCAGTTCAGAAAAATCTGGAGGTGGTCACTGTGATGGACAAAATGAAGCCACAAATAAAAAAAATTAACTACTGATGATCCCCCATGTTGCCTGTGGCACAGTGACAATGTCAGTCTTATTAGCATGCTTCATTTGATACTCTGCTGGGCTGCTGCTGCTAGAGGAGCTGTTGGACGCATCACATAGGAAGGAATGGCTTTTCTTTTCTCCTTGGAGAAGCAAAAAAGGAAGGCGGGACGTGAGCAGCACTCATTAGGGGAAGCCATATGGTAGAAGAAAGAAACAAAAATTATGGCAAGATGGGAGAGATTGAGGAACAAAGAGATGGACTTCTACATTTCTAGAAAACCTAAGTTCACACTCCAACTTTGTCAGATCATTAACTGACTGTTTTAGAGGTTTTTCTTCCTGGCTGACTTGATTGTCATGGCTGTGCTGTGTTGTGTACAGGTTGAATATAATACCTGGAAATGTAGCCTCTCTTTTTAAGAGTGAACACAGTAAACAGGGACTCTTGTTCTTAACCTTGATGCCACTGGCTGTGTGACTGAGGGTTGAACGAAATTGACATATTAGCCACTGCTAGCTGTGGAAACATGCTGAAATGCTGTAGTTTTGAACGTGCCATGACAATTTACGTACAGTGTTTTCATTACATCTGGGTTTTCCCTCATTGCATGCAATAATCATTCTGTATGTAAACTTCTGATTTTGAATATACATTAATGAATAAGTACCAGATGTTTTCTTTCTCTCATTATTGTGTCATTTCTCATCATGTCAAACAAGAAAACAGTGAGTTCCAGGTGTGGAAGCAAAAAGGTTCCACACATGGTCAGTCAAGTGTTTGCTGATTCCAACTGACTAAAAGAATTTAAAAAAAAAAGAAAAAAAAAAGAAATGGACTGATTTAACTCCAGGCGGTGGGGGAAATAAAGGTTTATGCATTTTTTTTATTCTGTGTATGTAAACTTCTGGTTTCAACTGGGTGCCTAAATCTACAGTATATGACTATGGACAGCTATGCAGCACATAATCTAAAAGCATCACTTTCTATATCAAATACATGTGCTGGTGTATGGTTTATGTCAGGATGTAGCTGGATGTCAAATATTTCTCTCTTGCTGTTGCATCAGTATCAGAGGAGCTACTGGGAGAGAGACTCTGCCTCCCCTCTGACTGTGATGGAGTGTATTCATCACATGCGCTTCTCTGACCAGTCAATCAAAGCCGTCAGCAGAGCGACAATACACAGAAATGATTTGATTTATTTATCCTAAGTGCTTCCCTGCTAATCTTATGTGCTTGCGGCTTGAACAGACATAATTACTGTAAAAAGAATGATTTGTGTAATCACAACTAGTAGCAGTATTTTGCCTGCAGCAAAACAACAGCAACATTTACCTGATCTGCTGCCCTGCTAAGAGCTTTGCAAATCAAAAAACAAACTTATGGAAAATCCACCCAGAGCTAATGTGCATGAAGCAGAATCCGAGTCTGAAATAGACTCCATTTTTCTGTGATGATGCAACGGCGAGTCAGAGCTGATGTTGAGAGAGTCCTGACAGTTTCCGTCATGCAGAGGAGAGGTTCGTTTTCACTGCAGCTTGATTTGAAAGTCACAAGTTTCAGGTCAGACACTCCGTCATGACTCCATCATGGTGCTTCAGACACACTGAAGAGGCTCCGTTATTCCATCACCCCAGGATGTAGCCTTGTCCCACAAAGTCTTTTCTATTACTTCAAACTGCAAATTCTATAAGTTCTCTCCACTGTTTGCAGCATCCAATAATTTAGTTATTGATGTTACGAAGTGGGCAATATGGTTGGAAAACATATCACAATGTCAGGATTTCGTATCAGTTGCTATAGATAAATATTCATTTATTATTGTGTTAAATATCTGAAATAATGCCGAACTTTTCTTGTTTTCTCCAGTTTCCTCTCTGGATATTTTACTCATTTTCTGTCACTCATACAGTGATGAGACAGTGGCAAATCCTGAAACTGCTGCTGTGCAAGTGTCTCAACAGGTTGTTGCTAGGTAACTGGAGCATGTGAGTTAATTGTTTTGCTGTTGGCAGAGGAAACATCCTCTGCCAACAGCAGAACATCCTCCAGAATGTTCAGCAAAATTATTAAATATTTTATTGAACCTATTTTCTATTGATATTGATCACATGTCTAATGTGATATATATTGTTATTGATTTATTGCTCAGCTCTAATAGTGATGTATCATTGTACATATTGGTAGGTGGGATGGGTGAACAAAAGTCAAGGTGTTAAAGTCTTTAAATGGGTTCTGTAAGTTCAGTCATTCAACCTACTCTTCCTCACAGGAAGAGGGGTTTTCTTCGTGAGAGGAAGAGCTGGGACACTGTTCATACCAGATTACCACTGAAACTACAGCCAGGCTGGACTGCAAAGCCTCATTCAAACCAATAATGTCCAACAGCTTTAACATTCCAGTTTCTCTGTCTGCATCAGTTTGGGTTGCAGGTCTAACATGATGGTGTCCTTGAATACACACAGTGTAGGGTTGCAGCTGACATCCGAAGCCTTTGCAGAGTTTCCCATTGAAGACAGGATGAAATGGATGCCTGGGTTACTGACAGGCAATGAAAGTGTGTTTCTAGGCGGCAGTAGGAAAGTAAAACCAGCTGATTTTACAGAAGGCTCTCAGTTTCTCAAGGCAATGCCTCCGGTTATCTCCCCCACCTCACCTAACCCACACCCCCCTCGCTTCCCACTTCCCTCCCTTAGGCTCACAGCAGGGAAATATTTTAAATCGCTTTGTCCTCTACCCAGAAAAACTTCCTGACAGGTCGTTTGGTGGACTGCACAAATCTGTTTCTTCTAACTACAGAGCTGAAGTATATTCTGCTTCTGTCTTGCTGACTTTGGAAGTGCGGGGCAGTGACAGCTTTAGTAGGCAGACATCAGTGTAGAAATACCAGGGGACAAATAGTGCTTTTAGTTTCAAGAGAAATGGTTCCAAAGCAATGAAGCTTTCCTGCTTTTTATCTTCCTTCCTGCCAAAACACTACCGTCACAGAGAGGATTCCTTTGGCTGTTGTGTGTGTGTGTGTGTGTGTGTGTGTGTGTGTGAGTACGTGGAGAGAGAAATAGCTGTCTCCTCTATATTCTGGACAGTACGATCTCGTTTTGCCTGTAGCTGCTATCTTCAAAGCGACACAGTGATGCTTCAGGGCCGGAGCGTCCCGACAGCGACCTGTGATGGCTGACTGCACCGACTCTCTGTACAAAGGCTGCTGCTCTGTTTGAAGCGTGGCCAGGTGACCAGAACAACACACACACACACACACACACACACACACACACACACACACACACACACACACACACACACACACAGGACATTGTCTTCAAGCCAATATAAACCCAAGCTGCACTGCAGGTGTGGAAATGTGCAATTCTGTTTGATAAAGAAATTCAGTTGTCCTAAACAAGTCTTGAACGTGCTCTCAGTATCGCTGCATGAATGTTCTCCTTGCTCCATTCCCTGTGTCCTTTTCCTGCTTCCCTTCCTCTTTCTTCCATTTTCCAGGTACATGCCAACAGCCATTCCATTTTAAAATAAATTTAAAGGAGTGAGAACGCACCAAAGCTAAGTCAGGAAATGTCTGGAATTTCTACAAGACTAAGAACCCTTGTGAACTGAAATTTCAGTCACACATGAAATATGCTTTGAATGCATCCTTGAAGACTGCAGTCAATGTTCTGCTTCACATTAACTCATTTTAAACATCACAATGGAGTTGTAAGTGTTGACATAAAATGCAAAAGTCAGTTTAATTTAACTGTCATTAGGACAGAGGTGTTCTCATGTAACATCAGTGTGACTGATAAGGCGTTAACATCATGCCCTGTCTTTGTTGTTTGTAGCTGTGTTTCCACTGACCTTAAAATTGTGGAAATTGGAAATAAGAAAATAAACTTGTTTGATGGCAACACAACAATTTCGAGAAAAGCACGTTTTCTGATCAAAAGTTTTTGTGCTAGGAGAAGATTGGTTTTCCGCTGTATTGATTCTAGTGTATTTTGCAAAAGTGCACTTTTTCTGCATTACATAAGTCACATGACCGATAAGAAGATGTTACTACTGCTGCAAAATATGAGGAGGGTGACAGGAAGTAAAGACAAATTCATATTAATTGCAGTTTTGTTGTGTTTGTCCAACAACTCTGACTCATCTGTTTGGGCTCCTCCTCAGAGTTGCAGTTTCTAAGCTTTGGAGTTTCAGCCTCACAGAGCAGCCCTCCCCTGTCAGTCCCTCACTCACCTCCTACAAACTAGCCAGCAGCAATTAGCAACCACCTGGTGGAACTGAACATCTGCTGAGCTCATCATAGGAGCTAGTTCTCAGTGTAACAGTGGTAAAAATAGAGGAGCCATGTTGTGATAAGGTAGAGTTTCAGAAAGGAGTTTTTATAGAGACAGAAGCCCAATTTTAATGTTTAATTAAAAAGTCAAATTTGTAATGTAATTTGTATTTGATACATATATAGCATTTTTATAACAACCTATGTTAACAGTTACTTGACTGTGCTATAGAACAGCACCGTGAGACTGGAAAGCACATAATATCCCCCTTTTAATAACTTCTTGAGTAAACAAACCTATTCACCGTTTCATGCATTTCTTATTCAGTAGAATCACCGCAATTGCAAAATTGTGTTTTTTTGACTTTAGCAGAACATCAGCAAAGTTTTGGACACATCTGTAACGGAAATGCAGCCAACACTGGACACAAATATTCATTTTTCTAACAACTCTAATCAGGTTTATTGGCACATTTTGCTTTCAAAATAAAAGCTCTTAGCCTGCTGTTTGGGCTGGCAGACCTCTGACTGTCTGAGCGGGTTTCATGCTTTGTCATGCGTTCTGCCTGTGAATGCTGCATCCAGGCCCTCTGTGGTGAAGTGTGCTGAGGCTCAGTGACAGGGCGGCCGTCCCTGGCTGTGTGGTCATGGAGTGGACTGGTGGCGGGAGCTGTTGCGTACCCTGAAAGCCACGTTGCATCAGCTAATCTTGTGAATAATGTAGAATCATGAATAAACATAAAAGAATGCAGAGAATCACTGTAAAGGAGACCTGTCTTTTCTTCGTTTCCTCTCCTCTCCTCTCCATCCCGCCTCCCTTTTCTGTCCACTCCTATCTCTTTCTGCTCGTCTTTTTCTAAACCACAAAAACCTTCTTTCTTTCTTCTCTCCCTGCCAAAATCAAACACTCCCACTAGCCTCCCTCCCCCCATTCTCTTTCATACCACCTTCATCCTTTTCTCCTCCTCTCTGACCACAGTGGTGACAGACATTGTGCTGCTGTAGTAGTGCCGTGTCTCGGTGCGGCCCGGCCGGGCCCGGCCCTCGCTCTCAGCTCAATAGAAGCCCAGGTTTCCTCAAAGGCAGCCATCCAGCCAGCACAAAGCCTGCCCACTGGGAAAAGACCCACAAAAGAAAGGGGTGGAGGGATTCTCGCCGTCTTCGCTCCGTCTGAAGCGGCTTGCCTCCACCACCTCGTATAAATAATACAACACTGCCTCAACAACAACAATAATAAAAAAATAAAAATAAATCCTGCACTGCTCCCACAAACCCCTGCCTCCATTTTCTCCGTCTTCTCACCATTAGTACTTGGGATTTTATCTGAGAAATTTCAGGAACAGACCGCTGCCTTTTATACAACACATACTCTTATTATTTCATCCATGGTCGGCAGAAGCTCAGAAAGACGCAGCTTTCAAAGCACAATTGAAAACACACAGCAGTTGGACATAATTGACTCTAAACAAAACCGGTTCAGCTCATTCAGTGGGATGAAGAGTTATTACAGTTCTTTGGGTTTGTAATGTGTGCTTTCTGGGGTCCATTAAATAACAAAAAAAAAAAAAAAACACATTAAAAATCATTCGAATATATGGCAGATTTAATATGCATAGCAATACAAATTAATTCTAGTTCATACAAAATGTTAATAAATTCATAAAATATACAATAATTAACCAGTTGAGCTCTAAGAATGTTAGTCCTAAAAACTTTCAACTTCTTTTTAAAAGCTGACTTCTGTTCAGCTTTAGTAAAAGTTGATGGTAGAGAGATTTGTTGCTCAGTAAGTAAAGGTGCGTTTGGGAAAATTAATTTTTGCCTGAGGACTTTGAAAACGTCCTTCAACTGCATGTCTGGTGACACAGCCATGTGAACTTACACTGTTCTTGAACAAAAAATAAACATTAACTTTGAAATTTAAAAATGCTCCATGTTGAGAACAGCCGTAAAGCTAACACCATACCATGGTGCAGTCAAGATTTGAATGCATGGCATTTACTAATGTCCTGCACGAACAATTAATGCTAAATGGACAGCTTTATTCTGCATCAACTGAAGTTTATCTGAGGCTGTCTTTTCCAAATAATCTAAAAATATTCAGGCTCAGAAAAACATCTAAGTTTTTACAAATTTAACCAAACCTGAGTGTACATTACTACACCTGACCGAAACAGTTAGTTATCCAAATAGAGCCCAGGTAACTTAGCTTCTGCTACTTGTTTGATAAGTGTGTTATTTATTGAAAAATTTAACTTTGGATCATATTTAAGAGACTTCTTTGAGCCAATTACTAAATGTTTTGTCTTTAATGTAGTTAATATTAACTTATTATCTAAAACCAATTGCTCAACAATTCCTAAGTCATTGTTTAAGGTAAAATTGTTAATTTTGCATATTATAAGAACTCAACAATCAGAAGAAGAGTAAAGTTTCTGCTTGAGCTTTGGTCTGGTACAGCTGTGAGTATGGGTAATCTGTCAGTGTGTTGATGAAAACGAGAGTGGAGGGATTAGGCGGCTGCTCTATCGGCCTGCCGGCCCGTTAGCATGAGGCCGGGACAAAGAGGCTGATTTCAATGGAAATACAGCAGCTGAGAGGACACGGCTCTCTCAGTGGGGTGACTTCCACCTTTCACACAAACACACAGAAACTCCATTACCCTCCACATCAGGGAACACACACTTAAGCATACTCAGTGGAATAGAGGTATATTTTGCAGAAGCTGCAGTGAAGAGTTGACGTGGCTTTGCACCTGTCAGTGATTATATAGATAATCTTCTCCTCCGCCCAGTGCTGCTATTAGACCGTCCATTATCCCCCACATGCCTGGCCTCCACACCCCGTATTACATGCAAATAGCAGCTCTTTATCCAAGCTGTGAATGAAAGATCCATCTGAAAAGAATGGAGCTCCCTGCTTTCCCATCAGACCCAAACCTCCATCCCTTACTGCCTTCCCTTACAGCTTCAGTGCAGAGAGCACAGATCTGATGGCCCAGCTGGGGCCCAGAGGGGAGCAGAGGACTGACTGAGCCCCACCGCATCACTGTCTGCTTTAAAACACATCAGGTTTAACGGAGGTTACACCTCATTTCTTTTTTAAATGTTGAAATGTCAAGTTGACTTTTTGAATCAATTACACATTATCAACCAACACTGCAAATAAAAAGCTATGGAGAGCAAAGTTAATATAAGTAACGAACAACACCGATAAAATGACAGGAGCTGAGTTTTCATTGACTATATAATTGTGCATAACTGGTAAAACAAAAAAAAAATTGCTTAATAGAAACATGGCATGTGCATGGGGTGACTGTGGCTGTGTGGGTAGAGTAGTCGTCTTGCGATCGGAAGGTTGTAGGTTTGATTCCAGCTTCCTCCTGCCACGTGTCGATGTGCCCTTGGGCAAGGCACTTGACCCCAAATTGCCTACCCATCTGTGTATCGGTATATTAATGTGAGCGTTTGTGAGTGCGAATGGGTGAGTGTGACCCTAGTGTTAAGTGCTTTGAGGGGTCAAAAATGATTGGAAAAGCGCTATATAAGTTCAGTCCATTTACCATTTAAAAACCTGACATTGTTCACTATTATAGTTCTGCTGTGCCATTTACCAAGAAACTTACCTTCAAAATAAATAATAAAATCTAAACACAGCTGTGGGTCCTCTGAATGAGCAGTATTTCAATCTGTACAAACACTTTTTTTTGAGTTTTTGTACAAAATACAGGTTTACCACAGAGGTGATGTAGTTTACGTTTGTGTGTTTTGTTGCAGCAGACCTCTGTATGTGTGTGTGCGTGTGTCCATGCTAATGAGCACATACCCGTCAGGCAGTCATGTGCAGGATGCTGCCACAGGTCAGTGCTTGCTGCCAGATGATGCCTTTCCGTGGCTGTTCTTCCGTGCGCACACCTGTATGCTGTCCCCGCTCTCTGTCTGCAGCTTGACATTTGGTACAGTGAAGATAGAAGACACTGCAGGGGGAACAAATGCATGAAGATTAGACATGAGCCGGCTGGAAGTGAAAAGCATTTTCCAAGCAAGCATTTGAAAAAAACATCCATCCATTGTTTACACCTGCTTGTGTCTGCAGGGTCACAGTGGGAGGCTGCTGCATTTCACCAGCAATCATGGAGGTAAGAGGCAGGGAAGAACCTGTAACCACTTAACCTAACAGTTGTGTTGAGAAGAAACTGGAGTACCCAGAGAGAACAAACTCCATGGAGAAAGATCCCCAAACCCAGTATGACTTAAAAAAAACTTGACTTTGTAATTTAACACCTTGAAACTGGGCCTGTCTCTTTAAAATTCATATTTTTTCTAAAACTCCTCCTTCAGGAAGTCATCACCACATCAATCCTCAATTAACCCTTTAGCAATGTTTTTACCAATATTTCACTGAGAAGAAACTCCTGTAATGAGCTCAGCAGATGCACAGCTCCGTCAGGTGCTTGCTAATTACTGTTGTCTAGTCTGAAGGAGCTGAGTGAGGGAGGGTTGCTCTGTGAGGCTGAAGCTGCAGCTCTGAGGAGAAGCTGTGCCTCGTAGACGGGGCTAGATCCATCCAGGCGTTTCGCACAGCTGAATGGTTGCATTGGAGATTAAAGGATTTTACAGAACAAAGACACATTTACTCATTAAACCTTCCAGGGGTTTTGTTTTCAGGTTGAGCGGCCGCCCCATACATAAAGAATATTAGTCTTCAATGGAGTTGTCCAGAGTTTGATTCTCGACTTTAGGACTTTTCCTGCTGAAAATGCTAGTGCCAGAAAAAAACTGAAATGACACTCATGGTGTCATTTCATCATTCCATCTATTAGGCTCACAGAAACATGGAGCTCATAGTCCATCCGTCCATCTGTCCAGTGCCTTCTGCTTATCTGAGTTGGGATCTCAGTAGTAAGAGGCCAAGGTAGGAAACCCAGACATCACTCTGCCTAGCAACACACTGACTAAATGTGAGGGATCCCAGGGCGTTGCCAGGGCAAAAGAGATATCTATTCCCTCCAGTGAGGCCCGGGTCGGCTCCAGGCTCTCCTCCCACACGTAGATGCTCACAAATCCTCCACAGAGAGGCCAGGAGGTGCCTGAACCCCTCATTTGATTCCGTTTGATGTGGAGGAGCAGCAGGTCTTTATCAAGACTCCCTGGGAAGTTTAGCTCCTCTGCCTCTCTCAGGCAGGGTCCATCCATCTTATTTCAGCTATTAGTGAGGAAGATTCGTTGTTCTGATCATGATCCATGTCTCACGGGTGTAGTTGATGACAGTCTTGTAAATAAGGAGATTTTCTGTTTCTGTCCTAGTAAGCTTTCTTTTTAATCACAACAGACTGGAGCAACACCAGCTCTACTCAAAACAATGTTCCTCATCTATCTCCATTTAATGATTACGTCCATCTGATAGAAATCCAGAACTGAATTTGAATTGAGCTGAAATGAGAGTTTTTCTGGATGATAAAAGACTCTAAGTTTGAGAGGTTCAGCTGATGAGAGGAAGGCTTCAGGGTGTCCAACAGTGATCTGGACGGTCTCCTACTGTCTCCAGAGCAGAGAGTGCTTCAAATAGACAACAGCATCACTGATACGTCAAAGATACCCATTTATTTGCACCTGTTTAATCACTGCTTCCTGACTTCAGCTTGGAATTTCCATTTGGGAGAAATTGATCCTCATCATTCACTGTGAAAAGAGCTGATGTTCTTCACAAACTTAGAGCAGAGGGATTGGAGGAGTTCTGCTCTCGGTCCACATCAGCTGATCCTCATCCAATAGGAAACTGCTCTTCCTATTGTTATCCCAGGCTTAGCATTCGGCCCCTCCACTCTCAGACACCCACTCTGTCACACTCCGATCAAAATGAAAATGTCACAGTCCAATCCCCAGAGCTTGGAGCTCAAAGAGGTTTATGGTTTCAATAAAGCAGGCATTGTTTATGATAATCACTCTGGGTTACATGATAACACATAGCAGGGATGAGAAATGAGAAGATTATTTCTTTATGGAGAGCATGAGACATTTACTTGACTTTATATTGGCCTTCTTTAAACAATAAGTCGGTTCATCTGTCTGCTTCACATGAAAGCAGTCAGACAACCTCGGATGTTTCTATTGGCTGCTGGGCAGTTCAGAGAAAAACAACTGATTATTCTTCACTTCTCCACCAAGATGCTAACATCATGACTTGGCATCATGTCCCAGCATTCATGTCCCAGATTCATTCCAGCATTGTGATCAGCAATCATTCAGTGGGCCGCAAGTAGCTCTTGGGCCACACTTTGGAAACCCCTTAAAGATAGCAACCGTCTTCAACATTGCCCAACACTGGATAGAAGGCAACATGATCAGCTAAAAGGATTTACAAAAAAAACAAACAAACTTATAGACATGTTGTAATAATGCTGTTTTTTTAATAACTATTATTTCTTACATAGAAACTCCGACCAAGATTTAAACACAAAAACCTATGACTGACAAATGATCAATTCAACTTAGTTGATCAGAAATCATCAGTTATTTTTTCTGTTATTTTAGGCTTTTGTTTCTTTCCTCTGAATTAAAATCCATTTGGAACATCAAACTGGATGTTTTCTTTGTGTTCAGGTGGAATAAATGACTACCTACAAATAATCGCTTTTAGCAGATCTTTTTCCTCTGTCCCACTGCTGCAGCCACTTCACCATTTGAGTAATTAACTAGTTTTTAATCTCACGTTGCCGTTTGTTTGAAACAATTCAACACATCCATCCCCACAAAGAGGCAGAGGGAAAACACAGGCACGAGGTACTTTGGTTTGATCCGTTCTCGTCCTGGTTGTGGGAACGGTTTTATTCCTCATTCTGCTCTGCTGCTCTGCCTGAAGAGAACACAGTGAGATGAAGGCAGAGCGGGGAAAACAGGAGCGAGTGAGCATGACAAAAATCTAAATGAGCCATCTCCTTCCTGCCTCTCTGTCAGTGACCGCTGTTTTCTGCTTCTTTTTCAACATGACAGCCTGCTGGGAGCTGATAACAGGATTAATAATGCAGAAAAATCCTAATCGGGGGGAATTAAAAATGGAATTCTCCAATTAAAATTACCACCCTGTCAGTGGTGGCACACTCAGGTCTGTTGAGCTGGCTTTTCACTGAGCTAATGAATAACAGCTTAAGGGATTGCTAATGTGTGTGCGCAGCGTGTCAAAGAATATGGATAGGTAGTCATGTCTGACATACTTTGATGCAACAACCCAATTCTGAAGGATTAATTGAAATAAAACCTGAATATGAAGCCGTGGCTAAAGCCTCTAACTCTGAGATTCAGAATGCACAAGGGAAATGTGCCTCCAAACCCCAGGCATGCTGAAAGCTACGAGTGGTAAAAGCTAAAAGCTGTGTGTTTCTGAAATTTCAGAGCCCTGGCTTATTTAAAAAGAGCCTCAGTGTACTTTTCTCTGGGCAAACAACCAGTCAAGAAGACAGAAAATCAAACCGAGAACACTTGGAGGAGCCAGCAGAGGACCGGCTGGGCTTACTGTCCCAACGGCATCCGCATGATAAGACCGGCTTTCTGTGCATGATCAAAAAACAAGCCCAGGTTGCTCCTGGCTGTCTTCCTCACAGACAGACAGACCAGTACAGAGTGAAGACTCAACACAAAAGGAAAGGACTGTACCAAAGCACAAAGCAGCGGAGAGAAAGAAAAAAGGAACAGATAGAGAGCAATTGTGTGACTGTCAGTCTCTTTACCTGCTAACCCTGGAGCCAAAAATGACGCTCAGACAGAAATACTAAACGCCAAACAAAATGATCCACCAGGTGGTTACTCAGCTCTAAGATTTCAGTCAGTTGGACCAAATTCATAATCTGTGTAGCTTTCTAGCTGTGTTTTTCTTTTTTTAGTTTATGAGTTCAGTCAGGGCTGCACAGTGGTGAAGTTGGTAGCAGTGTTGTCTTGCTGTAAGAAGGTCCTGGGTTTGATTCTTTCTACATGGAGTTTGCATGTTCTCCTTGTGCATGTGTGAATTCTCTCCAGGTACTCCGTCTTCCTCCCACAAACATGACTGTCAGGTTGATTAGTCTCTCTAAATTCACCACAGGTGTGTGTATGATTGTTTGTCCTGTCTGTCTCTGTTTTCCCTCATGGCCACAATGGCATAATGATGTATGATGATGAATGGATGGAGTTCAGTCAATCAGCCCTGTTTACATGTAGAACATTGAAAGAAGGGAGGGCTAAGACAGAATCAAGGTGGACTTTGGTGAAGTGCAGTACCCACAATTCATCACTGCATGTGATGTTTTGAATTAAAAGGCATAAACATGGCAATGTTCACTGAGCAAACTGTCACAAAAAAATTCTGTTTTCAAATGTGCAGTACTGAAATAGTAACTGTAGCAGTGTGAATGAATGCTATCAAATGTTTCTCTTTAAAGAGTCATGAAACACATTTGAACTGTCTGTAGTAACTCGGTTTTTCTCTGGTTTATAGAAAGTAGTTTTAAAAATCAATATTCAGCAGGTCAGCGTCTCTCGATGATTCCTCTCCTGAACATGCTGCCAAATCTTCCTCAATCCAGGAAGATTTGGTGAAAAGGAACCAGAAAACCCATAAAGAAGTTCAGTCCCACTGGGTCTGGCAGGACTGATCACTTTGTGGAGATAAATGGTTTCAATTGCACATTTGTGTGCACTTTTGTGCAAGATACCTTTTTTTTTTTTACCTTCAACCTGTCTCCAACTTTCTTTAAGTCAAAACCTCTTTGACCAAATCTGAGGAACATGAGGAACCACCAGACCAGAACTGACAGTCTGTGTGGCGTCCTGGTTTAGAACACCAGCTGTTTGTTTTCCCTACCAAGAAGCACCCCAGAACCAAAGTCCAGTTGTTTCTATGAGTGACACAACAGACCGATTTTAAATACTGACACTAGACGAAAGTGGTAAAATCCTGGTGAGAACCAGAATCCATGTTTGCTGGTCATTAGATTTCTAAGTTCTTCTTTAACTCAGTCATTAGTACATTGTCAATAGTATGATTAACAATACATGTAATTTTATATTTCACTGATTACTTGTTTCCATTGATTTTTCTTACTGTACCTCAATAAAACTTAATATTGAGATTATGAAACTGACTGTTAAAATCCTGAAGTACCTAAATAAACCTTTGTCTTCAACTACACTCTTCTACTCTGTGCTTCTTGTGCAGTGCAGTGCTTTACAGCTGAAGTGTAACAGTGTGTAAAAGTGGTGAGACATTAGGAGTTACATACTGTCCTGCAGCTCCCAGAGCCGTGGAGGAAGGTTGCTGAAGTATTCATGGTTGAGGGCCGCCTGCGCTGACAGCCGGTTCTTTGGGAAGCACTGGAGGAACCTGGAGGCCAACTCCTCAGCGTGGTCCACGTAGCCCAACCTCACACATAAAACACACCTAATTAGTTCAACTGATCAAAGAAACAAACATCATACAGAGCGTGGCACTCTGTTCCTCTTCACTCACAGGACTGACATCCTCCAACTCATAGCTGCTGACTGCTGCTCATTACTTTGAAGGTTTACTGACTTGAGAGGAGAAACACACACATGCAAAGGAGAGCGCATGCCACGACTTTCTCCTGTGAGCTCTCATGATGACTGGGTCACTGTAAGATAAAAGTCCTTGCAGCAAGAGCCAAAAAAGAGACATGAGTGTGTGAGTGTGTGCTGACAGTAGTGAACTTGTGAACCAGCCGCAGCTAGCGACGCTGAGGGGGAGAGAAAATAAACAGAGGTACAGAGTAATTAGTCATCAGCTGCATTAAATAAACATGATGTTATTCAGTGGTACCAAGAACAAATGTAAAATCCTGAGGGTTCTGTTCCTCCACCTCCCTGCCCTCCACCCACTCTGACAGCTGCTCCCTTGCCTCCTAACAGGGATCTAAACTGGACTTATCAGCAGAAAAAAAGACGTGTGAGGGAATAAATCTCTGCTCTGTAGTGCTCTGCACAGATGCAGAGATAAAGTTAATGAAGTCCATCAGGGCCTCTGCTGGGTTCTTTCCCAAACAACTAAAGAACTTCAGCACAGACTCTTTTTTTCTTTTTAAAGAGTCATCAGAGTTTAAACTGATTCGTAACTACGGATTGCTATTCATGTTAGCGCATGCTGAACCTGTCAACGTGTCCTTAAGATACAGTTTGTTGGTAAAAGTGGTCACCTACCCCTACGAATCATTGAATTCAGTTCTTCCAATCACCTCCACACCCACAGGTGTAGAAAATGCAGCAGCCAGACATGCAGAAAGCTTCTAAAAAGTTTGTAGAAGAACAGGTAGCACTCAAGAGATCAATGAATTCCAGAATGGTCACTTGTGACACTTGTAATTTCTTGACTTAATATATTGCACGTTCAATTGTTGGTGGTATTGTGACAAAGTACTGTAGAAATGATTGGACATGACAGATACTCCACCATGAAGTGGTAGACCCACAGAGCTGGGTCAGCAGATGCTGCAGATCAAAGTGAGCAGAGGTTAACAATTTTCTTCAGAGTCTGTGGTTGCAAACACACAAACTTCTTATACCCTTTAGATTAGGTCAAGAACTTCATAGAACAGATTTCTATGGCTGAGCAGATTCATGAAAACCTGAAATCATGAAGTGCAACACAAAACATGAGATGGAGTTGTGTAAAATATGCAGCCAGTAAAGCAGTAGAGACATCAGTCTGGATTTGGTCCAGGGAACACTTAGGGGATGACTCCTTCCTGTTCCAACATGACTGCACCAATCAGAGCTCCATTAAAGCTCCAGACAATTAAACCTAGGAGTTTGGTGGGGAAAAAATCTGACTGGCCTGACCAGACTCCTGACCTCAGACCAATAGAATACCTTTGGGATGAATAAGAGCAGAAACTAAATCCAGGTCTTCCGGTCCCACATCAGTGTCTGACCTCACAAATGCACTTCTGAAATACTGGTCAGGTATTTCCATAAACACTCTTAAAGCTTCCTGCTTGGCTTTTGATGGTCAATGAATAAATATTTTTTAGCTCTGTGTATAGCATGTACACCTGTATACACATGCAGGACCTTCCACACCATTTACACTCATTTAAAAGATGTGAGAAGGTGGGAATGGTGTAGGGATGTCTTTCTGCAGAAGAAACTCGGTGAGTATTCTGAATAGCGAGTATGACTCAGATACGGAGTGGTTCTTGATGACATCCTATCTACTCTAGAAAGGGACCTGAGGTGACGATTCATCATGACAAATGATGAATAGCTCTAATATTCAGCAGAGATCTGAAGCACACAGCTGGTCCAGCCAAATCCCAGAGTTAAATCCAACTCAACATCTCCAGTAAGATCTAAAACTATCTACAATCACAGTTCTACCAACCTGACCCTGAAAACATGTGAGCCAAGCTTGGTGAGATGAGGTTGGGATTGGTTAAGCTGCTTACACAAAGTATTGAGCAAACACTTGGAATATTAGTGAACATAAAATGTTCTAGTTTTTATCTTTTTTGTTTTGCAGTTAAAATCCATCCAATATTTAGCTTTTTTTGGGGAGAAATTTCGGGGGTAAACGCAAAGTGGCAGAAACAAGTTTTACTTTCATGTTTCTCTGCAGCCGGAGAGTTTCAATTCAGATATGAATCACTGTGAAATCACCTGGCTCTCGTGATGGTCTTTGGAAGTTGATGTACTGTGTGAAAATTCCTTTCTGCTCTTATTCCTATCCAGACCAAATGATTAGGTAAATTCTGATAACATCTCGTTCAGTCTCATCCAGGTGATGAGGCATTGTCAGTATGGTGATCCCTGCCTTCTTCACTGGAGTGTTACTTCTCTGAGTTTCCATCAGAATAACCACAGAAACAAAACAAAACTCAAACACCCCCACCTCTACTGTTCCCTCACTGCTGTTTTTGTGTTTCTGATTTGTTGTTATGTGAAGAGCTTCCAAAGTGAGGTAGCCTTAACAATGCCTGTGCTGTTTAAAGACAAGTGTGCAATCAAGAATAGCAGGTCAATACATGCAACTGTTCTGTGTACAGCAAGTGATACATGGCTTAGGTTGCCTGTTGACATTCTGCACAATGGGAGGGACCTGTGTGCTCAGTGTTGGTGGTACAAGAGGGAAGGTGCAGCAAAATCTCACACTGAGGAAGGGTGAAGGCCAAAAACAGCAAGAACAAGCAGGGTGTGGCCAGCATCTGGACACAGACCCAAGTGATCTGGTGTGAAACACGGAGGACACAGGAGGTCAATATCAATGACATTGGCTACGTACACACAGCAGATCTTGTTGCTAAATTCAGATTTTTTTCCTGGAATTTTGTTTGCATGATTGTTCAAACTACTGATAGATGTGACAGCAATCAGACTTCAGTGTGAGCAGTTTACATCCCCAAAGTGACCTGCATGCATGTCCCTCGGACATGATCAACAAAGACAAATACTTGATCAGAGTTCTGCTTCTGATTGCGAAAAACTGTATAACGTATGCTTGGTTAAGGCCAGAACCTCCCAGTATTACACAGTGGTGAGATAGGATTAAAAAAGTCTATATAATGGAAAAAAACATCAAAACTACAACTTTTTGTTTGTTTTGAACCCAGTTGACATTCAACCTATAGGAATAGATTTAAAGCCACATAAAGTTCTGCCATTTTTGAGTAATGGATTTACTGTAAATTTACAAGAGAACAAAGAATAATAAACAACTTTACATGTATGGACATTATGAAGCAGCTTTTGAGTTAAAGCAAAGGACGGCAACCTTTATGGTCAAACTAAAATGTGCTGTGAGAAATGTCTGACCGTACGCTGCATAGGAAAAAACAAAGATAAACGCCATGAACCCTGGAAGACCGGCTGCACAGATGTTATGGGCATTTTCACAACTGGAGGAAGAAAGTGGCTGGAGAAATGGCTGACGGGAGAGAAACACGAGGGGTAAGACGGGCTGAGCCAGCGCTCAGGGCACAGACAAAATGATTGTATATATGTTCATATCAAATTCAGCGTTTCCTGGCTGAAGATGAAAGGCAGCAGAGAGGAAGTGATTATCATTAACATTCCGCTTTGTTTTCTTTGTTCATATTTTGATTTCCTCTTGGACGGGAGCCGGACTGGGGAGTGGAGCTGAAAACAAAACTCACTTTCCTCACAATCCAAAAGTTTTACTTCACTGCCTCTGGGAAGCAATTGTTTCTCAATAGCAGAGTCCAGACCATCTAGATGAAGCAAAGTGTAGAATATGGGTATGTTTTTTACCAGGTTAGTAAACCCTAGAAGAGGTTGTACTTTCCTCATATCACTACTGTCGTATCTGGGAATGTCTGTTAGACAATCTTTATCTTTGACTATCTAACCTAGGGGTCCCCAAACTACGGCCCGCGGGCCGGATCCGGCCCGCCACGTCATTTGGTCCGGCCCCCTGAACAATGCCGGATCTGGCCCGCCTCCTCATACCAGAGAGCATTCAGTGTTTTTTTTCATATATTGTATTTTCCGGTTTATATGTGGATTTTTCTTCAACCACCAGGCGGGTTCTTGAGCAGATGTGAAACTAACTTTCCCTCAATGGAATATATACTAGTCAGTCCCAGTCACCGTTTCACTCACGGTTTTTTCCATTTGCATTCTGGGTAAAAATCTATCTAAAAGCGTGTCGCTCGCCCTCCCCGCGCCCCGCCCTCCTTCCGTTAGCACCA